>NC_080418.1:14176986-14479164 GCF_029873635.1 Malania oleifera
CAAAGAAACTTATGAATAAAATCACAAGGAAAAACTCAAACTTACTTTTAATAAAAATCAATATCAATCAAAAAGTATGATAGTGTAAGCTTATGACATGGATGATTTCAAGATACTCTCACCAAAGAAATTTTGCAAGATGAATGTATAAGAGTGGGATTTGTAAGCCTGTATGGGAAAAATGAGTATTTAAAAATTCAGAGGATTTTTGCTAATAATATTTGTTAATCTGATACTAATTAAAACAAATGAGGGAGTATATATAGATACTCCAAAAAATATAACGGTTGGGGACTCATTTGGTATTTTTGAAAATGTTCAATCATGTCTAAAGAAAATTAACCCTTTTCAACCGTGGTAAAAATTTTGCCAACCCGAGAGGTTCGGTCGACCATATTCAAGGTTCGGGTCAACCACTTTAATAAGTTCGATCGACTGTGACAATTTTGAACTGTAGGTATGGTCGACTGTTTCAAGGTAATTTTGAGCCCTTCGTAGGTTCGGTCGACCAAGACAAGGGACGGTCAGCTACTCATCTAGGTTCGGTCGACCCAGGCTAAAATGAACTACACATTGGTCGACCGAGTAGTTGGAGGGTCAGACACTTTATGATTTGGTCGACCTAGAACGATATGTTCAATTCAAAACGGTCAACCGAGCGAAGTCAACATGTTGATTTTTTACCAGTTCGGTCGACCAAGGCATTATAATGCCAAGGGTTCGATTGACCGAGACTTAGTCAATATTTTGGCTTTTTAGTCAACAGAGTGTTCGGTCGACCAAGCTGGTTATTACTAGAAGGGTTCGATTGACCAAGGCTATTCAAAAACATAATTTTGACCCTTATTATGACCCTAAGTTTTATCCCTATTTGTATAAATGTGACATTCAATCTATGGTCATTGAGTTTATTCAACCTATCATGCATGTAATACATTAATTATTATAAACCATAATTATTACAGACCCAAATGAAATGCAATTACAATAAACAAATGGTCTTCATTCTTTTTGTTTTTCTACCTCTTTGCTCTTCAAGTGTCATATGTGATGTGGTTTTTGCGTTCTTTATGGCTTCTTTATGTTCCTACCCTTAGTGTATACAAAGAATGATCATGTTCAAAGAACTCTATGCACAGGTAAGAACCATTAGATTTGTCATAATCAAAAGAGAAAGAACTTATAGAGTTAACAATTTTAATCATATTATTTGACTTTTATTTGATTCAAGAACAAAAATGAGCATTAATTATTTTATTAAGTTTTTAATTTGTTTTAATTTAAAAGTATTAATGAAATATGTTACTGGTTTTTAAATTTTTAGTCTTTTTTTGTCTTTTTATTTTCATTTCTATTTTTTACATTTCTATAATTTTTTATAGTAATACTATTTCACCCTTAATTACTTAAATAAAAAAAATTATAAGCAATAAGTTTAATATATCATGATTAAAACTACTTTCTAAATCCAAGGCATACTTTTGTGTTTGTCGCTGGTCATAATTGCATTTGATGCATCGAGAGGTGTAGTTTTTATTTTTTTCAAGTGCAAATATAAGAAGTAATAATTATATATCAACAAATCTATGTTAGTTTTTAGTTATAATTAAATATCATTTTTTATTTTTCCTTTTTATAATTCATTAAAAATACATTATATCTGAACTACACAACAAAATTACCTATATATATATATATATATATATATATATATATATATATATATTGCATCCCTCTTAAAATTAAAAATTGAAATCTCCAATACAAAAATTTAAACACTAACCAGATTGTTCCCAAAGAAATATATATTTTCTTCTTTTAACTTCTCTCTTCTTTTTTTTTTTTTTTATGTGACCCAAAGAAATTTTTTCATCTTATAGCATATATGTCTAAGACCTTAAGATTCCATTTGGAACTCGAGAAATACTAAGAAAATGAAAGGAAAATATCAAGAAATTCATATTTTTAAATTTAGTTATCAAGAAAAAAAAAGTGAACCATATCTATAAATAATATTTTGATTCTACACATCATTTATATTTGACTTTCTAATATTTTTCACATTAAAATATTTTTTTTTATTTTTGATAGTATTTAATTTAATTATATATATATATATATATATAAAATAAAAAATAAATTTCTTTCTTTTATTTTCCTTTCCTCTCTAAGTAAAATCCTATCATTTCTATATTTTTATGTTTGAGAACGTGGCCCAAACCAGATAAACTGATTAGAAGTGTCTATAGAATATAGGACTAGGCTTGGGCCTATGGGCTCAAGCTACTTGATGGGCCAGGTTGGGCCTGCATTAAATATTTTCTGCTTATTCACTATGTTGGCCCAGCCCAAACCCAATGTATTTTAAGTGTAGGTTATTTCTCTGTGACTTTTTAAAATAACATTTTAAAAGAAAACCTATGAAAAGAAATTTATTGATATTATTTTAAACATATTTAGCCTCTCCATAGACAAAAAAATTATTAGAAAAAAAATTAACTTTTGAGTATTGGTTAAAAAACCGTAAAGCGTCTAAAAATATTCGGTATATATTTTTAGAAAATATAATTAATGTTTTGATAGTTTTGCAATATTTGAAAGGAATTAAGAATAACAATGAAATAAAATAATTTGTTAGAGAAAAAGTTAGTTTTTAACTTTTAAAATTTTGAAAACTATAACTTAAAAGTTCTCCAAAAAAAAGTTGAAAGTTAGTTTTTAAAAGTTGAAAAAACTAATTACCAAACACATTAAACATAACTTTTACTTTTAAAAATGAAAAGTTGAAATAAAAAAGGCGCCAAACTTATTCTTAGTCGTCATGGTTAGCCGAGTTTAGTGTCTATTTATTGGCTATGTTTAGTGGTGGTAGTAACAATGCCTTGAGAGAAATGAATTCTAATTTTTAAATTTAATTTATATACATTTGAATATAATACTTTTATATTATATTTTTTACTTTTTATGAAAATTAAATTTAATATGTAAGTTCTAAACTTCAAATTCGAAAGATTAGGTTAAATTGTTTTGTAAATATATATCTAAACTAGAAGATGAAAGGATAGACATTTATTTTTCTTGGATAATTCATTTTTACTTTAGCAAGTTGGTACCACTTTATTTTATCTTTAAAAATATTGAAATGACACCATGGTCAAATTGAAAATGGTATCATTTTGATTCCATCTATTTTATTAATAAATAATAAGAGGTCCTATTAGGCATTTTAAATTTAATAATTAATAATGAGAGGTGCTATTTAAGGGTGGCTCTAGTGGTAAACTCAAGGTTGTTCTGGTTAAATCACTAGAGTTTGAGTCTTGGGGGTTACGACTTTTCATTTGAAATAATATCTTGGTATTTAAGTGAAGAAAGGTAGAGGGGCAAACACATTATCCTGATGGATTAGTTGAGTGTCCAAAGGGCATCAGACACCATCATAATAATAATGATAATAATAAAAATAATAATGAGAAGCTCTATTAGACATTTTATAATTAACTAGTGTGGTGCACTACGTTTTATTTGACATTTTAAATTCTTTATGTGATTGAAATCTAAAAGGGCATGCTCTTCAAAAATTTTGTCCTAATGAACATATACATATTATTTCACTGTCATCCTACATAAGAATAATATATTATAAAAATTATTGTTTTAATATTATTTAAGCAGCATACCTCATTTTTAGGGGCAAAAAGATATATTAGAGTAGGAAGATCTGTAACTTGGTCTTTATTTGATACAATTTGCATATATTCAAAAGTTATACGTGTTTAACAAATGATATACATATTTGTACATTTGTATTCCCTTAGAATAAAGAAGAACCAGTGAAAAATAGTATAGATTGTTGTTTTTAGTGTAATCCCAAGAGGGTGATGAATTGAATATTTTAAAAATTCTAGGTCAAAATTCTAGCAAACAGTATTTCAAAACTTAGAGTCAATCTAAAGCACGTGTGAAATAAACAGATAGATGATTCCACGATTAATTTACTCCAAATAAATTTAATCAAGCTGGCAAAAGATAGTAAAGCAGATAAGGTAAAAATGACACCAGATGTGTTATTGAGGTTCGACAACTGTGCCTACGTCCTCCGTCTCGTGCTCACAAGCCCAAGGATTCCACTAAAGCTCACTTGCGGGTGGAGCGACATTGGTTACAACACCCTTTCCTTACTGGGCAAGGGAAACCTCAAGTCAGATTAACAGGGCTGACCCCAACCTTTGCAATCGTTCCTTAAAGGGGCGGAGAATACCCACCTCAGGCCACACCTGGAATACAATCAATCAATATAAATTTTGAAAATCAATATAAATTTTGTGTACAACACAGATGCTTCTAAACTAAGCAGATACGTACACCAATAAGTACAATACAACCAATGCACACACAGATGATAAGAATTTATGCTCAAGTGAGATTTGGTTAAGTAGTATTTCAGCTCTCAATAAATGTGTATATATTTGTATATAAGTGAGAGTGATTACCTTTGATTCAAGATAATGTAATCAGTATATAATCAAAGGAACTTTGAAACTCTAAGTGAATATCTCAACAAAATATTTTTCAAGTATTAAGCACAACCGAGATTAGGGTACAAGCAAGCTTTCAAATCTGACAATAAGGATGCCAAAACTCAAAAGCTAATATGAGTTCTTCCCAAATGATATTTATCAATCAAATATAGTGAGAAGAACTTTAGCTTACTCTCAAAAAAATTATCAGACAATACAAGAATGTCAGAGTAATAAGCTTCAAAATAATGTATGTATGCACACAACAATGAGAATCAAACTCCCTTCAACTTACAATTAATTTTGCAAATGAGGAGTATAAGAAAATAATACTCTATGTTTTAAAATGATTTTGGCAAGTAAGAATATGAGAGAGTATCAAATATAGGCTTGAAAATGTGGAGTATAAGCATTTGGGGTTCAAGAAAATTCAGAGAGAATTTTTGCTAATTATAATGCTAATTGTGTGTTAATATGGACAAATGAGGGGTATATATAGAATTCTTTTAATTTTAGACCGTTAAGGATACAGAGGGAATTTTGGAAAAAGTTTAATTAAAATAAACTCCTATTTAACGCGGTAAAAATATGTGAACCCGAGAGGTTTGGTCGCCTGGAGCTATGAGCCGGTCGCCCAAACAGACACAATAAATTTGAAAGATCTTGTGGGTTCAGTTAATTGATCACTATGTCGATTGGCCGAGTCAAGGCGATTTTCCAAACCTTCGTAGATTCGGCCGCTTGGCCTAATGTTCTATTACCCAAATGGTCAAGCTCGGTCGGCCAATCAATTTTAAACCTTGACGTTCGGTCTACTGAGGTAGATGTGTCAGTCTGGGATTTGGTTTCAGGTGCCCAGGGAAGATACGTGTTCAACAGGATGGTCGCCCGACCTCTTTTAAAAAATCTTTAACAAATAGCTTCGGCCAGCCAAAATTGAACTCCTAAGGTTCGGTCGATAGGGGCTTTTTGAGGTTACATATTTTGCCTTGTTTTTTTTTTTTTGAACTTATTCAACCATGTGTGAATAAGTTATGACATTTTAACTCAAGGGATTTTGGTTTCTATGGTTATTCTATGGTCTTTTGAGCATAAGATCCTATCATTCATGCAGTGCATTATTACAGACCATCAATATTACAGACCAAAAATTGAATTACAATAACAATAAAGAAAATTGGTCTGCATTCCCTTTTGCTCTTCAAGTGCCAATCATGTGATACGATATTTGTGGTCTTTATAACTACCTTTTGTCCTTACCATCCGCGCATGCTAAGAATTAACCATGTTCATAAGCTCAGTGCACAAGTAAGAAACAACGTGATTTGTCATTATTAAAATGGGATCGAACTCATAGAGTCAATATATATAATGTCATGGAGATTCAATTTGATGAAACGAAAAGAAAAATTACAAAAATTCAAAAGAAATCAAATTTCAATTAATTATTTGAATTCTTCAAATTAACACTAGACAACTTCTCAATCATTGGTGCTCTTTGTGCATCAATCTTCATGGAAGTATATGTCATGATTGGTTTTGGCACCTCTAGGAGATTGGTACAAGAAGTGGAAGCTCGATGTTGTTTTAAAGTAGTGGCACAATAGTGATATAAAATATGAAGGTTATTTCGCAAGTAAACCTCTTCTAATCAAGTGTCTTGCTACAAAGCTTGTAGTAGGTGACTCTAGAAGTGAAATCAAAAGGTTGTCCGATCACAATAATTTAAGTAGTGAATTTCTCTTTCTTGATAATGTTTATTTTTTTCACTAATTAATTTGTTGTACTATCATACTAACTATATAACAAGAGAACAAATCAACTTAAGGATGTGTAGTTTTCTTGAATTTTCTTAACCAATGTGTTTGGTAAAAATAAAACTTCTAGCAATCTCATGCGAATATAACTGTGATTAACTTTCTAAATCAACCTAAAATTGCCCTTGGTTTCTAGATTTTTTTTTTAAAAAAAAGAAAGTGAAAGTAAAGAAAGAAGAATTGTAACTATTTTGCAAAATCACAATTCTATATATATATATATATGATACACCCAAAATAATCTAACCAATGAGGGTAGGTCAACACCTGTCTCGCGCCTTCTCCGAGTTAGACATTTTGACGAGTGATCAGCTCCAACCCAATAAAGAGAAGGAGGGATCCACGCCAGAAACTTAAATAGCCGAGTAATAGGTACAAACACTTTATGACTGGGGAGCGATTCACGCCCCCGCGCAATAAATACGAACCAACCTATGGTCAGCTCGAGCCCCTATAAGAAGGGATCTGGAGAAGAGGCCAAGGTAAGTCATTCTACCTATTCTACTGTTGCATTCAGCCTCTCTAGAGCAACCCTGCTAATTTTACCCCACAATAGTTGGCGTCGTCTGTGGGAACCTGCTTTTGAGAGGCGATCATATTTTGCTCTCGACTTTCGACATTCAGGTAATGCCGACCTCACACAGTTCTACTTCCATCCCTGCTACGAGAAAAAAATCGTCCCAGTCCATCCACTCCACACCCGCACAACCAACGGGTGTCAGCAGGGAGGAATTCTTCGCTTTCCAAAAGGAAATGAAGGGTATGCTCAACCAACTCTTACAACAAAAGAGTCAGGAAGGGCACGTCCTCCACCAACAGCAAGAGAGCCCTAGTACAGACAAGAAAGCTGACAAACCAAAGGAGAACGAGGAAAAAATCTGCCTCAACAAGATGGTAGAGGATGCAGACAGCATAGATGTCAACCAACCAAGATCCACAGAGCTCGAAGAAAGGATCAAGAAAATAGATCACATAGAAAAGATGATGAAAGAGGGCAGAACCAAAACCTTCTACGGGGAAGCGTCCCTGAGGTCCTCAAAGCCACCATTCAACAAAGAGATCATGGAGGCTCCACTGCCAAATAGATTCAAGATGCCCACCTTCGAAAGGTACGAAGGTCTGTCCGACCCAATTGATCATCTGGACACCTTTAAGATGGTGATGCAGCTGCAAGGGGCTCCAGGCGCCATCATGTGCCGAGCCTTTGCAACAACCCTTAAGGGTACTGCAAGAGACTAGTACCGAACTCTGTGACCAGGATCGATCGGTTCCTTCTTAGAGATGGAACAACTATTCACCAGCCATTTCCTTAGTAGTTGGAGAATTAATAAAACAACGGGTCATCTCATGAGTATGGCGCAAGGAGAGCATGAGACTCTAAAGATATTTATGCACCGCTTCAACACGGCCACCCTAGAAATCCGCAACTTAGACATGGGGGTGGCTTTAGCAGCCTTGATAATGGCTCTTCAGCTCGGAAGTTTCTTATACTCTCTAGGGAAAAAGTCACCGGTGGATATGGGGGAGCTAATGGCTCGAGCATAGAAATACATTAACCTGGAGGAGATGATGGACACAAGAGGAAGTCGCATAGAACGGAAAAGTAGTGGTAGGGAGACGGGAGAATCCTATAGATTCGCAAAAAGAAAAGAGGCTAGCACACTACACGCAAGCCCAGCAGATGAGCACGACTCATTAAGCATCAAAGGCCCAAATGACGAGCACGATTCGGAAGGCCAAAAACAGCCTAAGCATATGAGCATGACTCATTAGGCATAGAGGCCAAACTGACGAGCACGACTCGTAAGGCCAAAAACAGCCCAACAGATGAGCACGACTCATTAAGTATCAAAGGCCTAAATGACGAGCACGACTTGTGAGGCCAAAAAAGCCCAATAAATGAGCACGACTCATTACGCATCAAAGGCCCAAATGACGAGCACGACTCGTGAGGCAAAAAAAGCCCAGTAGATGAGCATGACTCACTACGCATCAAAAGCCCAAATGATGAGCACGACTCATGAGGCCAAAAAAGCCCAGTAGATGAGCATGACTCATTACACATAAAAGGCCCAAATGACGAGCACGACTCATTAGGCTAAAAAAGCCCAGCAAATGAGCACAACTTATTAGGCAAAGAGGTCAAAATGATGAGTACGACTCATAAGGCCCATATCAACCCAACAAATGAGCACAACTCAATAGGTATAAATGGCCACGAAGCTGCTCGGTAAGATCAGTTCGGCCAAATTCGGTCCATGATTCGGCTCGGCAAGTCCGCTCCGTAAAAGTGCTCCATGAAGTTGCTAGGTGAAATTAGTTAAGCAAAATTCACTTTATAAGCCAACCCGGTACGAGCTCCTCCTCAAGCTTGCTCGGCAAGCCCCGCACTGAGAAATTGCTCCATGAAGTAGCTCAGCGAAATCAGTTTTACAAAATTCACTTCATGAGTCAGCTCGGCAAGAGCCTCTCCTCTAAGTTGCTCCATGAACTTGCTCGCTGAAATCAGTTCGAAAAAATACGCTGCATGGATCAGCTCGGCAAGCTTGCTCGGCAAGTCTCGTTCCCCATAGTTGCTCCATGAAACCGCTCGTCGAAATCAGTTCGACAAAAATCTTCCACGGGGCAACTCATTAAAAAGTCCTCTAAGGAGCAGCTCGGACAACTCGGAAAAATGCTCCATGGATAAACTCAGACAGATCAGCCAACTTTCCTTCATGAAGCAAGTCGGATAGGTCGGCAAAAAATTTCCTTCATGGAGCAGCTTGGATAGCTTGGCCAATTTCCCTCCATGAAACAGGTCGGACAGGTCGGCCAACTCCATTCATTGAGCAGGTCGAATAGGTCGATAAAAAATTCCTCCATCAAGCAGCTTGGACAGTTCGGCCAATTTCCCTCCATGGAATAGGTCGGATAGGTCTGCCAACTTCCCTTCATGAAGCAGGTCGGACAGGTCGGTAAAAAAATTTCCTTCATAGAGCAGCTCGGACAACTCGACCAATTTCCCTCCATGGAACAGGTTAGACAGGTTGGCCAACTTTCCTTCATGGAGCAGGTCGGACAGGTCGGCAAAAAAATTTCCTTCATTGAGCAGCTCGGACAGTTCGACCAATTTCCCCCCATGGAACAAGTCGGACAGGTCGGCCAACTTCCCTTCATGGAGTAGGTTAGACAGATCGGCAAAAAATTTCCTTCATGGAGCAGCTTGGACAGCTCGACCAATTTCCCTCCATGGAACAGGTTGGACAGGTCGGCAAAATTTCCCTCCATGGAACAGGTTGGACAAGTCGGCAAAATTCCCTCCATAGAGCAGCTCTGACAGCTCGGCAAAAGTCCCTCTGTGGAGCAACTCGGACAGCTCGACAAAACAGCTCGGCAACTCGTTCGGTAAAACACGCCCAAAAAAAAGAGGGGGGGGGGATTAAACCTTCTAAGGGGAAAGATGCAGACAAAGCAATTATTCAAAATTTCGTCCAGAAATTTGAAACTGAGGGGGGGACAACTGATACACCCAAAATAATTTAACCAATGAGGGCAGGTCAACACCTGTCTCGCGCCTTCTTCGGGTCAGACATTTTGACAAGTGGTTAGCTCCAACCCAATAAAGAGGAGGAGAGATCCACGCCAGCGGTTTAAATAGCCGAGTAATAGGTGCAAGCACTTTATGACTGGGGAGCGATTCATGCCCCTGCGCAATAAATACGAACCAACCTATGGTCAACTCGAGCCCCTATAAGAAGGGATCTGGAGAAAAGGCCAAGGTAAGTCATTCTACCTATTCTACTGTTGCATTCAACCTCTCTAGAGCAACCCTACTAATTTTACCCCGCAACAATATATATTTCATTGCATATCCTAGTGATCCAATTGTGTTCAGAGTCAAAACTATCGAATAATAATAATAGAAGCAATTGAAAGAAAAATTTGTGAACACAATGTTTGTGAAATGAGGATCATTTCTGCAATCATCTCAATTTTTTTTTTTTTCTAAATATTAGTCTCACCCTCGAAGAGAAAAGATGAAACTAAAGGAACTGTGTAAAAAGAAAAAAACCAAAAAATAAAAAGGAAAAAGAAATCATATCGAGCAATGCCAAATGAAATCCAACCATTGTTTGGATTCATTAATAATCAAAGTTTTGTTAAAGGTGTTAAGAGTGGTTGGGATTAGCAAAAAGGAATTGCTTTGGTAAGTTTTAAAATAGGAAACTTGAAGAGAGACCTTTATCTAGCACTTTTTCCATGTAAATACATATATGGAAAGATGAAAGGAACAACATACTATTGCAAGAAATAAAATGAAATAGCATGACTACCCTGTATTGGGAAGAAAAGGTAGAACAACAAATAAAAGCACCAAATAGCAAATAAAAACAAAGGAAAAAATACAATGAAAAAAAAACTCAAACAATACAACAAGTTAGCCATGCATACTCAATCAGGAAATTATTATTAGCTTCACTACACAAATCAAGATAACTGAAAACAAGACAAGCTTAATAAAATAACAAAAACTTAAGCAACTGCTATAGGCTTTAGTTAAGACATCTTTGCATATGCTATTTGGTGGGATTAAAAATGGAGTAGTATGGGGTTCTTTGATCCAATTGTAGATTATCAGCAAAATAAAGAGAAAGTTATTATCCACTAGATTCTTGTAACAATAATAAATAATTTAAAGTCACCACCAAAATAAGAAAAAAGTATACAAGAAGGGAAAACAAAGAGTTTCAATAGGACAATATAATCAGTTAAAAGTCACTATCCTTTTGAAAGATAATTGAATAATAATTAGACATACCTTTCAACATAAAAAGTATCTACTCAAAATTTTACATTGATGGTAACTACAATGACAATCCTAAATGACTTGAACATAGTAGCAAAAAGGACTTGTCCTATAAAGGTCCACACTGATCGACCTAAGTTACACAATAGGAGAGAGAGTCCATTTCTCGTCCCTTCACACCCTCTTCAAAGATTCAAACTTTAAATTTCCAACAAGAGATTTACAAATTTTAAACTATGGGATCCCTCCTAAGAAACTTATAAACTACATATTATAATAAGAATAGTTAAAACCATTATACAAATCATTTTTTTAGTAGAATTAGTTTCCAAATCCGAGTAGTCGCTTTCAAGTTGTTTTAGCTAGCTTAGAGGCATATAGCAGTAGTTCCCAAATTTAAGTAATTGCTTCCAAGTTGTTTTGGTTATCTCAAATGCATATGGTAGTAGTTTCCAAATCTGAGTAGTTGCTTTCAAGTTGTTTTGGCTATCTCCGAGGCAGGTGATATTAGTTCCCAAATCCGAAAAGTCGCTTCCAAGTTGTTTTGACTATTCCGAAGGCATGTGGCATTAGTTCCCAAATTTAAGCAGTCATTTTCATGTTGTGATGATTTGTCTACCTTAGTGGCACGTTCCATAGTTCCCAAATCCATGGTAGTGATCTCTTCATAAATTAGGACACTTAATACCTTACTCTGTAAGTTTGTTGAATTGACCCATGTTAGCCTTGGTGGCTACATAATCATGTTTAATATGCTTTGATGATATTAACCTATTTGTTGTTTCTAGTATTTCCTATCTTTACAAATCATGTTTAGTACATGTGCAAGTAACAAATACATGAAGTACTAGATCAAAGGCAAAGATCAGACCAAGTAGACGTTCGAATAGGAAAGATCAAAATGACACTCACTCAAAAGGACTCAAGCACATCCAAGGATGCTTAATGTAGATATATGTAATATTGAGTGTTTGAGGTAGTATATTTTGTAACTCTTGCGATTTTGTTTCATGCATGATTTCGAAGCAAGAGTTGAGCAAAATGCACATGCATACTAGGACACATGGGTATATAGGATTTCACTAAGTTACAAACTCATTATTCATAGTTTTCAAAGATAAAACAAAGAGTTTGAAAAAAGAATCATATACTCAAAATATGTTTTCATAAGGGACAAGTCTTCAACATCTTAGTATTGCAAACTTTTAAATACTTGGTCCTGGTTGTGTCAAAACAAGTTTTATGTCCTAAAGACCCAAAGAAAGTCAAGTATGTTTTTATAAAGGACATACTAGCATATAAGATATCAAAATAAGCTCTCAACATGTTTTCATTATCAAGATATCTTATATTCAAGAGGAAACTCATTTGGACAAGTATTAATCTTATTAGACTCAATATATTTAATATACTTTTGTCCAAAAATGTTCTAAGTCATAAAAAGGATTTTTGGTATGAAAAAATAGGGGAATCGTCAACTAGTGGGATGTAGTTGTTGACTAATAAATCTAGTAGCCTAATAGAGTTTTTGCCCAGGTCAATCGTCGACGAATGGCATGGAATCATCGACGAATTGTTGGGACTCGTCGACGCATGGTATTTACTCATCAACAAAATTTTCCAGCAACCAAAATGAGTTTTCAGCCCAGGTGACTCGTCGACGAAAAGGCATGATTCGTCGATGATTGAGGGTGACTTGTCAATGATTGGATAGCACTCATCGATGATTAACATTGCGAACTGAACACCAATGGCTAGAAAACAGCTAGTTTCTTTTGGGATTCACTCCCAATGGTTACATAAAGGTCAGCTCGCGATTTTGGCTATAAATACAAGTCCATAGACTTGTTTAGGAATGACTTTGGTGATTTTACAAGTTCATAGTGAAAAATATCTTTGAATACAAAACCTAGGCACTTTGCATATTAGTTATTCATCACAAGTGCTCAAATTCTCTCTTACTCTCTAATCTTGTGTGAATCATTACTTGAGAGATTAAGTGTGAGGTTTGTTTTGTATTTACGATTAGCTCATTTAAAGAGCATCATTTTGTAAATCATCTTCTTTTTGTAAAGGTTCTTTGTGAACCAATTGGTGAAGGTTCTTGGTGAACCACTTTGCAAGGCTTCTTGGTGAACCTTGCGGCTCTTGGTGAGCGCGGTAGGGATTTGTTCCCGAGCGTAAGGTTTCTCTGCCGGTGAAAGAGTTTATAGTGGATTGTGGAATCCTTGAGTTGGTTTCAAGGCGTGGATATAGGCTTGGCGCCGAACCATGTTAAAATACCGGTGTTAAGCTTCTCTACCCTACTATTTATTATTTGTCTTGTGCTTGATTTACTTTGCTAATATTGTGATATAATTGCTTGAATCTTGTCAAGTATTTTATTTTGTAGAGAAAATCAAAATATACAAAAAGAGCCCATTCACCACCCCTCTGACTCCATACTCCCGGGCTGACAAGTGGTATCGAAGCATACCACACACTTTCAACCTAGATTTCACGCACCTTTGTAAGTCTGCATATTATCTTTTGTCAAGATTTTTCTATATAATGCTAAGTTCAAAATTTGTGTCTATTTTCTTTATAGGTTCATTACTATAGGATGTCAAAAGATAGGTCTTCCTATCATTGTAAGTAACAAACCTATAAAAGGGGCAACTGTAGACACCCCATTTTTTCCAGGGCTTTATATAGCAAAATTTAGATTTTTTATTTAGTTTTAATACCCTTTTTGGTCTTTTTCTAAGTATAATTTCTCCTTCAAATTCAAATTTGCATATGGATTTGTTCATTAATACAATGAAAATGGGAAAATACATTAAAAAAAAAATGATACATAGGAAATAAAAAAAGCTAAATACATGGAAAATGAAAAAGAATTGACAATATGAAGAATAAAAAAATATAAAAAATAAAATAGAAAATAAAAATAAAATTTGGTGCGTCAGCATCTTCATCTTTACACTTGCACTCATAAAAGGAAAATAGCAATTAGACATGTAGGAAGTTGCATAATTAAACATGCGAATGAAATCAGATTTTAAAGCAAACATAAATGGAACAATTCAGTTTAAATTTTATTGATCAATCAAATTCTAATTGATCAAATTAGAATTGATTGAATCATTCCCCTAATCCTATAAATAATGAGTTTTAGATGGGATGATGGGAAGAAAATAGAAAAAAAATGATTGCTCATTGAAGAAAAAGTAGGGAGAACAATGGAGGAGAAACATTGAAGAGGGAATTTTGTGAGATAAATTGGAAAAGAACAAACTGAATAAAGAGAGTGAAGAAAAGCTGAGAGTTTGAAAGATTGAGGTTCAAAGAAGAGAAGTTGGAAGTGTTGAGAATTCCACTTGTGGAGTTTGTCCCACATTGGAAAAAGTGTGTATTTGATGGGTGCTTATATACATGGTGTAGCTCAATGATGTAGTACGTTTCTAGGAACCCTAGTCCTACCAAAGACCCCGTCACAAATGTGCACACACCAGATACACTTTAAGATGAGAATTTAATTAATCACAATGAATAATATAAACTATATGCGAAAACTACAAGTTGTGAAAAATTCCAAAAAAAAGTTATAAGATTCACATAGACTTGTCCTTAAGGACATAATCAAATAGGATAAGATAATCACTTGAAATATGATAGATTCAAGTCTTAGAATTAAGTTTGATGACTTTCAAGTTTGTGTGCAGGATCATACTAAGTTGGATTACATTGATAGCATGCGGTAACTTGAAGAAAAGGAAGACCCCGACATATTTTTTTGTTGTAATTTCTATTTGGTTCTGTAATCTTAATTAAGAAAGGGTCTGTAATAATATGCATATCATGCATGTAGGATTGTAAGCTCAATACCATAGAAATACCTTAGGGATCAGTCGACTGACGCCGAATTTTTTCGGTAGGCTCTCGATGGCCTTAGATCAACCATAGGACCCACAATATTGCATGAAAATGTCCCCCATAGTCTTGAAAATAAACATCATATAATTAAGGACAATTTACTAAAGGGAAAAAGACTGAAATGCCCAAGGATGGCATGTTCGGTCGACCGAACTCAGTTATACTGAGATCTTCGGTCAACCGAAGCCCCACCGGGTCAACAGGTTGACCGCTCGGTCGACCAATTAGATGTATATAGGTTATCCTTGGTCGACTGAACATCCTTGGGTCAATAAGTTGACCGCTCGATCAATCGACCAGAATTATATGGGCAACGCCCTGGTCGACCGAACCTACTAGTTCAAAAAGACTCGATCAATCGAACCGTGCAGATTTGGAAAATCGCGTTTGAAACCCTCAAGATGGTTGACCATACTTACAGTTCAATTTTTCCACGGTCGACTAAACTGGGACACTCGGTCAACCGAACTTGAGGTTCAGTTGACCGAACCTCTCAGGTTGGCGAATTTTTTACTGTAGTTAAACCGAGTTATTTTTTATTAAACATGATTAATATTTTCAAAAATACCCTTGTGTCCTTAACGATTATATTTTCCCTCATGTCTATATATATGAGCTCATTTGCTCAATTAGTGGGTGATTAGCATATTGATTAAGCAAAAAATCTTCTAATTTTTTCCAAGCCTATTTCTCAAGCACAAAGCCTATACACTCTCATACTACTTCCCTTTTCCTAATCCAAACCTTGTGAGAGTACCTTGAGGAATTATACTCCATTTCCATTGGCTTGAAACTCTCATTATATTCTTTGTTGTGTGATTTTTGGATTGAGAGTTGAGCTAAAGTTTTCCACCGGTTTAACTTAATAAATCTGGTGTGTGGGAAACTTTGAGGCTTGTGGGTCTTTGCATTCATATTACAAGACCCCTAAGACTTTTATTTTGTGGGGCAAAAATATTTTTTACAAGCTTTTTTAAACATCTCTTGTGCTAAGTATTTTGAGAAAATATTTTTGAGATTGTTTGATTACTTTTGCTAACTTCTTTGAAACCCTAAGTTGATATTGAGATATATTGTTTATACAAAGTTTCAAAGAAAAGCTTGTTGATACACTCTTGTGCATAATTGAACATAGAAATTATAATGAGTATTGACTGCACACATATACACCCTTGAGCTTATAATTCCTACATTATTGGTGTGTATTGATTATATTGTACATAGTGAGACATATCTACTTATGTAAGAAGCATTTTCGTGTACGTAAATTTTCACATATTTTGTATTCCAGGCACGGGCCTGAAGAGGGAGATTAACCTTGTTGAATAGTCTCGAATTGGCTTAGAACCGGTTAGGAAAATTAGGTGCACCATCTTGGTAAGGTGTAGGTTGAGGTCAGCTCCGTTAATTGACTTGGTTGTAAACGGTGCCGCTCCACCCGTTAAGTGAGCTTATAGTATAATCCTTGTGCGGGTGTGCCAAGCCGGGGACGTAGGCAGTATTGGCCGAACCCCCATAACATATTTGGTGTTGATTTTATTTTTCGCAATTTATGTTCGGCATCTAAATGTTTACGTTTATTATTTGAATATTTGTTTGGGATTTTGAATACATAAAAAGACCGTAGGTTTGTGAAATACCAGCTACTATATTAGTTAAACCTAGGAAGAATTTTTAGATATCCAATTCACCCCTCTCTTGGGATTACACCAAAGCTAACACGCCCTGAGATAGCCATAATCTCCCTACAATCTTGTATCAACGAATCTCCATCCCAAATATTTTCTTGGCTGAACCAAGATCCTTTGTGTCAAATTTCGTATACAACAAGTCCTTTAGTTGATTCAACTCAGTTAAATCTTTTGCAGCTATCAACATATCATCGACATACAATAACAAGAAAATAAGTGAGTCATCATCAAGTTTATTCACATATACGCAGCAGTCATACTCACATCGTTTGTAACCAATTTTGATCATGTAGGAATCAAACCGTTTATACCATTGCCTTGGAAACTGTTTCAGTCCATAAAGAGATTTCTTCAACCTACAAACAAAATTTTCTTTTCCCGGTTCAGTGAATCCCTCAGATTGAACCATGTAGATTTGTTCTTCCAAGTCACCGTGAAGAAACGTCGTCTTCACATCCATTTGCTCCAAATGAAGATCATAATGAGCTACTAACCCCAACACTACTTTGATAGAAGTATGTCGGACCACTGAAGAACAAATCTCATCATAATCTATCTCCTTCTTCTGTTAGTATCCTTTTGCCACCAATTGTGCCTTGAATTTCTCACCTTCCTTTTCTGATATTGCCTCCTTCTTCCTGTACACCCACTTGCACCCAATCGGTATCTTCCCATCTGGAAGTTCCACCAACTCCCAAGTTTGATTTTTACATAGTGACCCCTTTTCCTCAATCATTGCTCCTATCCATCTATCTTTCTCCTGGTCGTGCATTGTCTCTTGAAATGTAGTTGGATCGTTGCAATTAGTAATAAAAGCATAAGACACTAACTCTTCAAACCTATACATTGGCAAAGGCCGAATAGTGCATCTAGATCTTCTTAACGGAATATCATTGACTTTCCAAGCTAGAGCTCCCTGCAACCATGGGACTATGATCATTTCCGTTGCCTTGAGCTTCCAACTCCACCTGCACGATATGTTCATCACTGCCCCAGCTTTTTGGCTCTTATTTTTGTTCATCACATTCTTGAGTACGCTTCACCATAACCTTCTCATCAAAGACTACATCCCTACTGATCACCACCTTGTTTGCCACTGGGTCCTATAGCTTGTACCCTTTTACACCTATTGGATAACCCAAAAAAATGCAACGACGAGACTTTGGATCAAGCTTAGACCTTTCCTTACTAGACACGTGGACATTGGTTGGACACCCGAATACTTCCAATTTGGAATAGTCTACTACATTTCTCATCCATATCTCTTCCGCCACTTTACTCTTTAGTGATGCTCTTGGTGATCTGTTTATCAGAAAACAAGTCATACTAACTACCTCGACCCAGAAGTTCTTCGGTAGCCCTGTGTTCAATCTAAGACATCGATCCTTATCAACAAGAGTCCGATTCATCCGTTCTGCCACACCATTTTGTTGAGGTGTTCGGCAAACTGTAAAATGTCTCTTGATGCCCTGCTCCACACAAAACTCCATAAATCGAGAATCAGCGTACTCAGTCCCATTATCCGACCTTAAACATTTGATTCTCCTCCCCGTATGGTTCTCCACTTCAGCCTTCCAAATCTTAAACATGGCAAACGTACTTGATTTGTGACGCATGAAGTAAACCCAGACCTTCTGTGAGTAATCATCAATGAAACTCACATAATATACATGTCCACCATTTGATGCAACTCTAACAGGGCCCCAAACATCTAAATGTACATAGTCAAGAATATCCTTTGTTTTGTGAATAGCTGGTCTAAACTTTGCCCTGTTCTGTTTTCCAAGAACACATATCCTGCAAAATTCCAGCTGACATGATTTCAAGCCCTTTAAGAGTTTTCTCTTGTGTAGTTCTTTCATCTCATGTTCCCCCATATGCCAAAGACATATATGCCACAAGACGGTCTTATCTGATTCAGCATCCGCAGTTACAACTCCACCTATAATGGTAGTTTCCTACAACGTGTAAATATTCCCATCTAGTTTCTGCCATTTCATTACAGTCAGATTACCTTTCCATACGGTCAAGATTCCCCTATGGACTTGTAATTGAAGTCATTACAATCCAAAGTGCTAAGAGATATCAAACTCTTTCTCAACTCAAGTATATGTCTTATATTACACAATATTTTTACAGTACCATCAAACATTTTTATCTTTACATTTCCTATGCCAACGATCTTGCAAGAAGAATCATTACCCATAAAAACTGATTCAGATTTTACTAACCTGTAAGTGTTGAACCACTCCTTGTTCGAAGTCATGTGATAAAACATGCCGAGTCAAGTATCCAAGAGTTCGTTAGATTATCCGACTCTGTTGAAATTGATAGAACATCACCATCCGCTAAATCTTCTTCTTAAACAATATTCACAGATTTTGAAATCCCTTCATGTTTTTCAGCATTGCCCTTCTTCCAATCCGGACACTCCGATTTCACATGCCCCATTTTGCCACATTTATAACACTGGATTTCCTTCTTCTTCTTATATTGATTTCGGGATTTCTGATTAGACCCATTCTTAAACTTTCCTTTGTCTCGCTCATTACTAACCTTTACCACAAGTCCTTCTCCTTCATCACATATCTTCAACTTTTGATGAAAATTTAATAAGGCACTTGTTACCTCTTCCAGATCAAGAGTTTTTTTTCCCCACGTAAGAGTGGTCACAAGATTTTCATAGGTATGAGTCGAGGGCAAAAAATTTAACAGCATCAAAGTCTTATCATCCTCATCAAACTTCACATCAACCCTCATCAAATCACTTATAGTGTGATTAAAGGCATTAATGTGTTGATCCATACTTGATCCTTCAACCATCTTAAGTTAATACAAACGCTGCTTAAGAAAAAAATTGCCATTGAGGGATTTAGACATGTATTGACTTTCTAAATTTCACCAGATCGACACTGGAGAATCTTCATCCATCACTTGATAGGGAACTTCGTCGGCCAAACACAAGCGTATTGTAGACATTGCTTTTGCTTTCAATTCTACCCATGTTGTCTCATCCATTTCTTTCGGTTGAGTATTAAGCAAAACCTTAGCCATTCCTTGTTGCGCAAGAATGTCCTTCACTCTCCTCTGCTATAAACCGAAATTCCCAGTTTCATCAAATTTGACAACGTCAAATCTTGTAGAAGACGATCCCGATGCCATAACAAAAATCGCTCTGATACTAATTTGTTGAGATATGGATCAAATAATGAAATGCACAGTGGAATAAACAAGTAAATGTAAATAATACACAACCAAAACAAGATCAATACGAAGATTTACGTGGTTTAGAAAAACCAACATCCATGGAAGCAATGACACACAAATTTCACTATGAAAATCAAAATGTACATAATACACTTCTCAAATGATCACTCACCCACTCAAAATATGCCCAGATGACATATATAGAGGTTCCTCGGAGGTTTCCCCTCGTTTGCCTAACCACCTAATGTTTAAAAATTCAAATTTCTGAAGAAACTGTCGCAGTCCAGGTGCCTCTCATCGACAAACATAAGGCTTTGTCGACGAGACCAAGAAGAACCTTTGTCGACAAATACAAGGCTCTCGTCGACGATGCTAAAAGTCTGAAATTTCATGCTCTTGATAATTATTCGTTGACGAACTTCAGAGCCTTCATTGACGAACCTTTGTTGTCCCCTCATCGACGAACACATGGCCTTCATTGATGAGGCCTGTTGTGCTGCCCCCTTTATGTTTTTCCTTCTTCCGTCTTTGCTTATTAAAACAGAAGTATAAGAGCCACAAATAACAATATATAATACAATTTTACTACTTGCAGTCTATGTTCATAATATGAAAAAACTCATGTTGTCACACATTATTATTAATTTATTTTCCTTATTGAGAGATGTCTCACCCTAACATTACAAATATTTCAGGAAATGTCGGCAGACGAGTAGAGCGAGCTCCACAATAGAGGAGTTAGTAGCTACTACCCAGTTGTAGGGTAAGTAGTCGGGTCAAACTCATAAATTTTTTGGAGTATATATGTGTATATGTAGAGACAGTGAAACTTTGGTATTTGTATATATGTAAAGTGTATTTTGGTTCTGCTGGTTAGGTAAAATGTATGTATAAATAGGCAAATCCTTAGTACCTATGGGTCTAGGTTAACTTTGATGGTATGTCATGATATCAGAAGTATTATGATAATATTATTAAAAAAATAGTAGAAATTTTGGGTCATTACACGGACCCTTCTCCGCGACGTTTGGACACATGTGAACTAACATTGAAAATTTTCTGCATGCAAGTGTATGGAGAAGATCCACAACAACAACCCAAGAATAAAAACCAATTTTAACTTGTATTTTCTTTTAAAATGTATTTGTAAAAGCCTATGTATGAATAAATGACATTTTGTACAAAAAATTTGATTAATGAAAACTTCTTTCAGCGAGATGAGATCGAGAGACACGAGAGACCCAATTAAGTAAAGATCTTTGATGACAACTATTGACTAAAAAGAACTAAGATTAAAGAAAAAAAAAAACCCCCCTCTTTAAGTTTTGCTATATAACAATAAGATAGAATAGGGTAGGCTTCTTGCAAAGCTTCACAAATAAAGTCGACTTTTGTTTTACGAGAAGGTGTTGTAACTTTAAACCTTTCAAATACATCACTTCTCTCTTTCGTTCTCTCAACAATACATGTAAGAGGCAAATAAGAAAAAACTCAAGTTGCATTGCAACAAAAAATAACATCCAAACATCTTTGAAGAAGAGTAAATAAATGTTAATCAGTTCCATTAGATTCGTTTGATTGATAATTAACATCTAAAATGGGATTCCCTAAAAATAAATTATGAAAAAGAAAAAAGTCTACATCACTTAAAATTAACAATAGATTTCAATGTTTGTTATTAAAAATAATGTCTTTCTCTATTTTAAAATGGTCCAAATCTCCTAAGGAAATTAAATCCTTTCTCCAAATTCCATTTGAGGCCCAGCCAATAGGATAAGGCTCCTTAATTTAAAATTTGAAATAAAATTTTGTTTTAATTTCAATAATTCCATGACGAGGAGAGGTATGACGTAAGATAAGTATTTCACTTTTTAAGAAATAAAAATGAAATTTCTCTGCATTTGGTCAATTATTAATTGGAACTGCTTCGCATCTGCTATTAAATGCCACCTCCTCGTTTTCCATTATTTCTCCTTTATTATTATTATTATTATTATTTGCACTCTGATATTTGCACTTTTTAATTCCCCTTTAATTTTGTATCCAGTTTTCCCCATTTTTACAGCTGGCAGTCCCACGAGTTCACACGTTTCAGGTCCACAGAGCGAAGACGTGTTAAATCCCAGGCCGCGCGTAGGAAAGAACTTTGGAGTTATTAACGGAAATGCCACCGACATCAACATCAACATCCACATAATCATCATTATCATGGTCAATATGACAACCACACCATCATCCATCATCCATCATCCACCATCCATCCTCATCCCCTTCACTCACTCACTCACTCCTTTCCTCATTTCTCTTCCTGAACTAAATCGCTCTCTCTTTCTCCACGCCCAGCCCACAATGGCGTCTCTTTCTGTTTCCCGTTTTGCCCTTACCATCCTCCTCTATTTCCTCCTTTCGTCCCCCACATTCGCCGCCGCCCTCAACATCACCTCCCTCCTGTCCCTTTACCCAGACCTCTCCGCCTTCGCCGCCCTCCTCGCCAACACCTCTGTCGCCGCCGATCTCACCGACCGCTCCTCCCTCACCCTCCTCGTCGTCCCCAACCGCTACCTCTCTTCACCGCCCGCCGCCGCCCGCCGCGCGGCCCCCTCCAACTTTGCAGACGTCCTCCGCTACAACGTCCTCCTCCAATACCTCTCCCCCTCCGACCTCGCCCAGATTCCGGCCACCGGGAAACTTATCACGACCCTCTACCAGACCACCGGCCGCGCCACCGACAACTTCGGCCTCGTCAACATCACCCGCAACCCCCTCACCGGCGCCGTCTCCGTCTCGTCCCCAGCCTCCAACGCAACCATTCTCTCCAACGTCACCGCCGTTCCGTACAATGTCAGCATATTCGCCGTCGATTCGCTCCTCGTGCCGTACGGACTCGATCTCCTGGCGTCGGAGAGCAGACCCCCCTTGGGATTGAACATCACGAAGGCACTGATCGACGGCCACAACTTCAACGTCGCCGCGTCGATGCTGGCGGCGTCGGGAGTGGTTCAGGAGTTCGAGGCCGACGAGGGTGGGGCCGGTTTGACTCTGTTCGTGCCCACCGACGACGCCTTCGCCGATCTGCCGACAACAGAGAGGTTACAGTCATTGCCGGCGGATAAGAAAGCCATCGTACTCAAATTCCACGTCTTGCATTCTTACTACCCACTGGGTTCGCTCCAGTCGATCGTGAACCCGGTTCAGCCAACGGTGGCAACGGAGGACACCGGCGCCGGAACATTCACTCTGAACATCTCGAGGTTTAACGGGTCGGTGGTGATCAGTTCGGGAATAGTTCAAGCATCCGTGACGCAGACCGTGTTCGACGAAAAGCCGATGGCCATTTTTGGGGTTTCTAGGGTTCTATTACCCAGAGAGATCTTCGGGAAGAACGCAATAGATATTGGGGGTGGTGGTGGTGCTCCGCCGCCGGGTATTTTATTATCGCCGCAAACTTCACCTGGGATGTTCAGCCCACCGTCTCGGCTCTCATCTCCGCCGGGTTTCCGGGAAGAGATCCGATCGGGAGCTACCACCACGAATGACCTGCACAAGAGCTGCATCATCGTCACCGTATGCTGTTGTATAGGGCTGTATTTATTGGTGTGAAATCATTTATATCTTTTCTCATTGTTATTAATTTTTTGGGGGGGGCGGGGGGTGGGTTGGTCAATTTTTTGCAAATTTTCATACGAGTAAATTAATTCGGCTCCAAAATCAGCCGTTTTTATTAATTTTTTCCCCTGTTATCCATGGGGAGGAGGAGGATGGAACAATGTAGCTCCAAAGGCACCATTTTTTCCCCCCTTTTTTCTGGATCTGCAATTTATAATTGTAATTTTCAATGTAAAAAGAGTTTGAATTTTTGGTGTTACAGATTGATTGTTGATTGGAAGAAGAGAATCTTGTTTCCTTCCATCGATTTTCCTGACAATTTTTAGCACTGTCCTAATTCTCAATTCTCAAACTCCTTTCGATCTCTCTCCCCCCCCCCCCAAAAAAAACTTTTCCTCCACCAAATCAGAAAATCCAGACGCATTAAATCCGCAGATTTCTCGGAATTGGAATTGGAGACGGAATCGGAAGAACGGACTCAAACGTGGAATTCTTGAAAAGTTCCAAGTTCAAAGACCCCAATTTTTGCTTTGTCATAAAGGCCAAAGCAATAGACAGACCCACAGTTCTTAGTTGTACGAGCACACGCTTCCATCGGAGCCACCCACCGCCTGCGGCGGCGGGAGTGATGAGTCGGTGAGATGTGGGGGGCTACTTTGGTAAAAGGAAAGCTAGAATGGGCATCGAGAGCAGGGAATCCAGTTTGGATCGCAATGACATTTTCTGCCAAAAAAAAAAAATATCCTTTGGTACGGTGACGCAATTAGTGGGGAACACTGGAAAGTGACGACGGTGGACAGGGGAAAGGAGACGGAAAGGTGCGGGAAGGGTCCCACGGCAAAGCGGACGGTGGTGATGAGGGGGGCGATGTGTTGGAAAGCTGCTGTGAACCGTGGGATTGCAATCGGGGGGCGGCAGGAATATAGGGTGGTGGTTGCTCGGATGGGATTGGGGGTGTGTGAGTGTCCCTATTAGGGCACTTTCTGTATTTAACAAAGCATGATGGGATTGGGATGGTCTTTTTCCAGAATATGGCCAATTGGACTTTTGGCGAGTTTTTTTTTCTTCTCTATTTATCTTTATTTTAAAATAATATATTAAATAATATTCCATTTAAAAAAATATTTATCAAAATAACGTTTACATAATCTCGCTACTTAGTTCAACATCAAGTCAGCGAGATTTGTATGCCACGCGTCAACACTCAATTAAGCTATCATTTAAATCTTGTTGCTCGGTCTAACAAGATTTTACTGTGTATTTAATTTTTTTTATTAATAATTCAAAATATGTTATTTTTTTAAAAAATTTTAATTATAATTTGTAACATGTATTGTTTCAATTTTTTGTATTCTCCTTATTTATTTATTTATTATAATAATAAATCAAATTTTTGGAGCCAAAAATCATTCATTAATTTAAATTTTCACATAGAATAAATTAAAAATTTTAATTTAATTAAAATATTATTTTTATCATAAATTAATATAACAGCCATACATTATAGATGTATACTAATAACAAGATAATTTTTAATTAAAAATAATTATTAACTAAAAATCTGAATAATTCTAATTAAAATATTATTTTTATCATAAATTAATATAACAGTCATACATTATAGATGTATACTAATAACAAGATAATTTTTAATTAAAAATAATTATTAACTAAAAATCTGAATAATTCTAATTTAAATTATATTTAAAACTAATAATAACACTTATTTAAATACAATCAAATGTCACTTATAATTTTAGGGCTTCTCCAATCCAACACTAATTATCAACACTTATTAAATTAAACAGTTTTATATAAGAAATTCCAAAACACTTATTTATTTGTCTTGATTGTAGTAGATCATACAATTTATGCATACAGAATTCGTGGTACTTATTTGGCGTCACCATTATGAATTTCATGTAAGTATTATTTAGAAAGACGTGTGGACGTACCATCCTTGCAGCCTCAATGTCTTCTTTCCTAACTATCGTTTCCCCTCTTCTTCTTCTTTCTTTTGAAGATATAAGAGATCATCAACAGTGGTTTTGATCAGAGTATTTTTTAGGTGCTTGATCCGTTTTGTTCAGGTAATTACATTCAGTTTTGATCTTATTTTATTTGTCGTTTTAAGCACTTATGTATATACGTCTCTTCTCATAATTGTTTAGAAAAGTTGAAAGCTCCAACCTACTTTCAGACTATACATTCTGGATGTCCTGAAACTGTATCTCTCATTTGATGTGGTCTTCTAGATTTGTACGCCGTGTGTGTATGAGATTTGTTTATTCTCTCTTTCACTTGTACGTCAAAGGAATATTGTAGCGGTAGATACCATGTTTTCAAATTTGAACTAGTGCCTAACTAAAACACTGCTATTTATTTCTTTTTCCGTCTTCTGGGGTCTTGTGGGTTAGGAGATATAAACAAATTCTTAAACTGACTATTTAACGATCCAAAATCTCAGTTACATTTTCACATGTTATTGAGATGGGATAATTAGATTTATTTACGTCTTTCAACCATGTATGCCAATTGTAATTATTTTAGTGTTTGCTTTAATTTGCAGAGAACCACAATGTCCACAAATTACCATGTGTTGTTAGATGATGTTGGTTTTTCTGCAGATGATCCGTAGGATTTTGTTCATTCTTTGTCACATGTGTAAGTAGATTCGGGTTATTGTAACTACTCAAATGATGGTTATTGAATAGTTTTAATTAAAAATAATCTTGTTATTAGTGTATATTTATAACGTTTTTTTTTTAGTGTATATTTATAACGTATGATTGTTATATTGTTGACTAGTAACTCCCATTGCCCATATTCAATCATGCACTTTGAATGGAAGCCTTTGAGAAAAGGGAATTATTTTTTAATTAAAAAACTCGCCATTTGGCCATTCTTCGGCTTTTGGCTTTTAGTGCTATATATATTTTTAATAAAATGGAAGCCTTCGAGAAAAGGGAATTTTTTTTCTTAATTTATACTTTTCTCTATTTTAAATATTATAAAAATAAGAATTAGTTCTTATAGTATTAAACATTTGTGACTAATTGCATGTAAAAATTGATTTTTTTTTTCAAAAAAAATTATTATGTATTTTGAACGAAATCACCGACTTCTACTAAGGTTCGATAAAGAAGGACAACTTCCCTAATGTTTTAGAAACTTCATTTAACATGTTTGGGATTGTGAAAAAGTCATATACCTTGTTGATATTGGTCAAAAAGAAATAAAACTTTTCTCATAAAGGGACTTTTTTGAACCAAGCCTTTAGGCGAGTCCCTGAAATTCTTAATTTTTCAAGAATTTTTAAAATTTTTGTACAAGTACCTATTTTTTGTTTGTTAAATCTCATGAGAAGGTTAATGTCTTTTACCCTTTTTTTTTTAACAAGAAACTTTGAAAAGTGAATTATATATTTATATAGGGCACACGTGTGTGCTTTATAACTTTTAAATTTCTATTAATTAGATGAGATGAAAAGTTATAAAGGTAATTTAAAATTTTAAAAGTTTAAAAGTAAAATAATTTTCTTTTACAAAAATATTAAAAAATATAGAGATTTTAAAATTTAAAATTATCTATATATATATATATGTGTGTGTGTGTGTGTGTGTGTGTGTGTGTGTATTGAAAATATTATTATTATTATATGAAAGATTTGTTTGGAATTATATATAAATAGTGTGCATTATTAATATCATTCTCACTACATATTTATTTTTAATGTATTAATTGATAATTTTATTTAAAAAAAAATTTATTTTTTAATTTTTATTTTATAAGTAAAAAAAATTTAAAAATGACAAATTCATTGTTAAAATGATGCAGGTGTAATGGTATTTTCAAAGTGAATAATATATCTTTTTTTTTTTTTTTCCGTGCTATTTTGCTTCATCACGTTTGGGTCAATGTTGGCCCAACTAGGTTGGGCTGGGCTGCTCTAGAAAATGCCACAATGAGAGATTAGGCATGGCATGGGTCTGAGTATATTGGGCCCATATTTGTCAATTCAGATGAAATTTAATATAATTTAATATTGCATTTTATTTAAATTTATATAAATTCAAATTTTAATTTTAAAATTCACTATTTCTTTGATGAAGAAACCATATCTATGATATTTTTCCAAAAGAAAAGAAAAAGAAAAAGAAGCCATAGACGCAGAAATTTAAAATGGAAGTTCAAAAGAGTTGGGCTCATAAACTAATTTGGGCTGCTAGGGAAATGGGCTGGATGGCTTGTTGTCTTTTATGGGTCAACTTGTTGAGAAGTCAAGCTTATTAGGCCCAATTGCACCTGTAAATTGGGCTGCAACGCCCTATTAGTGATTTTATTAAATGGGTGATTATGCTTGTTTTAATCATATTTTAGTGTTGAAAAAAAAATAAAAAATGTATATTTGTGATAAAATAAAAAGCAAAATATTTTGAGTGGTTTTAAAGCATCACGTCTATGGTGTGAGGTGATGTCTCAAACCACTTCTATTGTAGCATGTCACATGCGACTTACTTATAAATCAAAATGTGAAAAAAAGAAGAGGAGTAAATCTTGTCAAATCTATATATTTAAATATTATTTTAATTTAAATTATTTAAAAATAATTCAGACTGGACATTTTTTTTTTCCCAAATTGATGTGTTTCAAATAACACTGGTTCAGTCACCGTTTATTAAATAAAAAATGCTAGTTCATCTAATGGTTTTTAATTGATACATAATCTGTTAGATTAAAAAACACTATACATAGTAGCATTTTTGGCTAAAAACACTAGTTGGTATAGCATTTTTTACATGCTTAATTTGCCACTTGTGCTCTCTCACCCCCCCCCCCCCCCTTTTTTTCTATTTCTCTCTTCTCTACCTTTTACCTCTCTACTCCTGCAAATTTTGCCTTCCCAACCACTATCCATTCGCAAACTCCAAACATCACTCTTCTGCAACTTCGCCTCTGCCATCTTCGGCACTTGCCATGACCTCAAATGCAAAAAAAAAATGCGGCTTTGGCGCCTTGTTTTTGGTTTCTAATTTGCAGATAGAAATTAAGTTTCGAATCTGAAGTGATTTCTAAAAACAAAAACAAATATCAAAATCATTTTAAGTCATTTTTGTACTTTCTGCATTCTCTAAAACCTCTCTCTCTCTCTCTCTTGCTATCCGTTAAGGCGACAAAGACGAAGGTGACGATGTGGGGTTCTTGCAGAATTGAAAAGGCATCAGCTTCAACCTTCTTCAACACAAAATGCCCCAACAAATCCATAGGTTCCACAAGATTTTCTTCGCACAAGAACTCCTCACTACACACTCTTTCTACTTCTTAGTAAAAATTGTGCCCGAACACATGAGTTTGGGGCCTTTCCTCTTTCTTGCTTCTCGCCAAGATGCCATCGGTGAAGATCGTCGACATTCTTCTCGGTGCTAATGAGGAATATCCATGCAGCTCGTCCACAAGAATCACATTTCAACCCACTTCGTATATGTGATTTGGGAAATCTTTAATCCTAAGTCGGCATTTCGAGAATAGGAGGTTCTGCACCGGCCAACACTTGTTCCGAACCTAACATTTCACTGATTCCAAGAGTTCCACAACTCCCCTGTCACAACATCCCGGAGAAGGGTCCAAAATGGCGAGGCATAATAATAATATAAGTTTGATGGAGTTGTCACTAACCTTTTATTTACCTAAGTGCAGTTAGCTTACCTAATTACTATTTATTGATTGATCTTCAGACTAATTCTAGGCCAAAGAATCAATAGTCTTGGTCTGTATTTACTAAAGTTGGGATCGGGAGTTCAGTTATGTAAGGGGAAGGTACTAGCACCACCTACACACTCATTCTACGAATGGTACCTAATTAACCATTAATTATCCCTAAATTGAATCTAATAGTCTTTAATTAACTCCTTAAAAAATAAATAAATATTAAAATTTTAAAATAATATATAAAATAAGGTTCGATTTAGGAATGTCGAATAAGACCTCCAAAGGAGGGAATCTTATTAGATAAACCTCTCTCAGAACTAATATAGGTGAGGTTTGAAATACCTCTTTACTCTTTTTTAATCATTGGGACGTACACACACAAAAATAAAATATGTAAAGATAATAATCAAACAAATTCATCAAATTTGATAAAAAAAAGAGTCTTTAAAACATTTTCAAGTTTCCAATTTTTTTTAAGAAATTCTAAAAATTTTCCAACACTTTGTTTACAATTTTTTTTGGATTTTTAAAGATTTTTTTCTTCATTTTTGATATTTTTATTTTTCATTTTTTTGTTATCCGAGTCAAAATAACTAAAATAAATTTTATTTATTTTTCCTGATTATTTTAAAATTAAAAATTAATTTTAAAATTAAATAAGTAAACCAGCGATTTGAACGGGTTAAACTAGTTCAATGGGTCAAACTGGGTTGACCCAGTTAAAATAGAGAGGTCACGTGTCAACCAGCGGTGGCGCACTCAGGACCCAAATGCGTAGCCCTGAGCGTGCCACGTGTACGGTGACACATATTCCACTTGTATATAAAAAAACCATTTTTTTTTTCTCTCCTTTTTTTTCTCTGCTTCTGTTTTCTCTTTCTTCTCTCCATTGCACAACTCTCTATCCGTCTCTATTTTCTCTTCACTCTCCCTCTCTCTCTTTTTCATTCTCTGTTCCTTTGACCTTTCTTTCTTCTCTCTGTTTTGTTGATTCGAATGTGTAGTGGAAACACACACAACTCGAATCGGAACGAGTAATGCAAGCAACAAATGATGAATATACGAAACAAACAATCACAATGAGGATAAAGAAAAGCAATAAAAATAAAGACACAAGAAATTTACGTGGTTCAGTAATTTGCTTACGTTCACGGGAGCAAGCGACTGATTTTCACTATTAGATTTTAAATCTTACATCAAGGGTTACAAATATAGTTTATATACTAACCATATGCGTACGGAAGACTTAGACTATTTCTAAAACACTTTGTAGCAATCCCCGGAGGGAAATCCTCTTAAATCTCCCAATCTACTGATATTCCAATTCAAAATCCATGATTTGCGCTGAACACAATTGTTGACAGTTTCGAAAAATCGTCGACAATATGGATTGAAATCGTCGATGGTTATTTGCTGAGAGTTGTTTCTTCTGCAGACTGAAACCATCGATCATCGTCGACCAAATAGTTGACAATTTCTTCATGCAACCAACTTCCTTGTTCTTTGCATCACCATGCTTTTCCAGCGCATGTGTTCCACTCAATATGAGCCATATCTCTAACATGTATTTTCTTTATTTCTTCTCTCTCCACGCTCTCTCTCTCTCTCTCTCTTGCAAATCACTCTCTATCTTTCATTCTTTCTTGTTTCTCACTAGAATTTGGATATTTCTCTCTCTCTCTCTCTCTCTCTCTCTCTCTCTCTCTCTCTCTCTCTCTCTCTCTCTCTCTCTCTCTCTCTCTCAGGCTTTGACTCAAGAGTAGGAGCAAAGAACATCAAATCCAAGCTCATAATGATAAGTATCTATTTTTATTTTGTTCTTGTTGTTATATGATTTTTATGAATTTCCTCGAATATTCTTGCATTTTACCAAGATCCAAATAAATATTGGGGGTTGATTGACCTGGAGTTTGGGTTAAGGTTAGGGCTAGGTTAAGTCAGTGAATTGGGCCTAGGGTAATTAGGATTAAGTTTGGGTTGGTCTTGATTAATGGGCCATGGGACTTGGGCTCCGGCTATGGTTGAATTGGACCATAAGCATAGGTTTGGACTATGGTTGAATTAGGTCAGGCCCTATTGGGCCTTGTGATTTTGTGATTAAAATTGAAAATGGATTGGGTTAATGGATTAGGCCTAAGTTTAGGTGGGTTGGGTCAAAGGTAAATGGTCAATGGACCTAGCTAGGTCCAAGTTGGACTTGGGGTTTTGGGTCTTCGAGTCAGCTGATTAAGATCCGAGTCAAGTTGACTCGGATCCTGGGTCAAATTTCAAGTAATTGGGTATGGATATTTGGATTTTGGTCAATATTTGGGTCTGGTTATATGAATCTTAATCTAGATATGGGTATTTGGGGTTTGGCTTTCGAATCTGAGTAGATATCCCAATATGTTTTTTACCTTTACTTTTAGATCAAACTGAATTAAAATTTTAATCACATCACAAAATTTTGAATCTAAGATTCTGCAACTTTAATTATCCAAGAAAACACAACAGAATTAAACAAAGTTTAGGGAACCAACCTCTATCTTTTAACTCCTTCAAACTTTAAGCCCACTGCTTTGAATCTCTACTACTAACGCCTTTAGTGCTTGTGCCTTTTATCCCACTTCCATCTCTCTCTTTTCAAACTTCAAGTTCCTATAGTACTCTCAAATTTTCTCCCTATTCTTTCAATGAGCAATTCCCCCTTTTTTCTTGTCTCTGTATCTCAATCTTTGTGTGTGTCTATGTCTCAATTTCCAACTCTCAATCACTGTATCTATCTTAGCCTTCGTGTCCTTTCTTCCCTTAGAAGCCCGCTATTTATAGACTCGAGGAATCCAATTCAATCAATTCTCACTGCATTTAACTGATCAATCTCATTTAAATTGATAGCTCAAATTATGCTTGCATTAAACTCATATTCTGCCCACATGTTAATTGTGCAATTCTATATGTCTAATTGCATGATTTCCTTTTGTGCTTGCAGGTTTGAAGCTGAAGATGCTGACCCATTTTTATTTCATTTTTCCTTTTCGACTTTCTTTTTATTTTCCTTGTAAAATTCATTTTCCCTATATTATGAATTTTTTTTTTGTATTTTCTCATTTTATGGAATTAATGAATTTTTTCCAATTTGTGTTATATAAGTCCCGAACAAAATAGGGTGTCTACATCCCTAGCCTTCGTTACGTACTACACGTCGTAGGCTTCAATGTTCGGGTGTTTCTTCTCAAAGCTGGCAACAAATTACTTGCTCTTGTCTAGGAATATGGTGCGGCCGCAAGGGTTGAAGGCTTTTTAAAGTAGGGTCTTGTGGGTGAGCCCGAAGTTGAGGAGGTTGCAAGGGGCAGCGCAGCCATAGAGGATGACAGCGATGGAGGACATGCAATCGGTGGCTTTGGAGGCAATGACGTAGTGTGAGGAGCGCATCGGCGAAGGTTTCATAGGGAGCGTTAAGGGAAGCAGTGCCATTTGTGGTGTTGACGAGGGAGGACCAATTAAAAAATACTATATGAATCAACATTTTTAGTTTAATAATTCAACGTTTTTTTGACATGCATCAATTTGGGGAAAAAAGTTCAGTCCAAATAATTTTTAAATAATTTTTATTAAAATAATATTAAAATTATGAAAAAGAAAACTCTTATTAGTTTACATTTCTCGACACCTAGTCAAAATGACAAAATATTTTTTAAAAAATTTTCAAAAAGAAATAGAAGGCTTATAAGTCAGTGTTATTATATTTTAACATTTTGAAAAAAACATACTAAAATGAATAGTAAGTGTGCATTTATGGTAAAAAGAAACAAAAGTGCTAAACATTTGAATCAAGAAATGAAAGCATTGAAGGGGACCATAACTCATAAGTCATGGTTCAACCTATTTGACCAATCCAACTTGTACAGTAGAAGGATAAAAAAGGGAAAGGTGATTTGGTCATTGGATTTGAATTTGGATTTTATGACTTTTGTTTGGGGGATGGACTTTAGGAGGTAGGGTGGGAAGTGAACATCTATTTTAGGTGTATTTGGATTAGTTTGACCATTGATAGTAGACTCTTTGGAGTAGAAATGTCAACAAGGGTAGGAGAGGATTTGCGTGGCTATTCCAAAAAGTTAAGCTTAAAATAGAAATCAAATTTGAATTATAAACACCTTTCTAGATAGCACTTGGGAAGTATAAATTTTAAATTTTAAAATTTTAAAAAATTAATATAATTTTATATTATATTTTGTCTATGTTAGCATATCTCCCTAATTAAGTTGATTGACCAATTTCCATGATTTGTGTTATTAGAGCATGATTTGTGTAATTAACATTAATGTCATTAATGATTTACCTTTGTGAGCTTGCCTCCTTCGCCTATAAAAGGATGACCCTTGTATAGTTTTATATGTACAAAAATAATGAAGTTATTTACAACTCTTTCTTTCTTCTCTTAGTTTTAACATGGTATCAGAGCCAAGTTTGGTTCTTGACCACTAGTTGGTGTCTTTCTTTTGGTTCCGCCACTCTCTTGCCACTGGTATTCCAATACCATAAATTGATTCTATTGCTCGAGAGTTTTTTGCTTGGTGCAAAAATCATTCCAATCCGATGCTGCACGCCTCACGAGCACAGTCACTAACAGCCAGACATTGCCGCATCTGTCGCCACTCGCCGTCATCTCCAGCGACCTTCCAGCAATTTCTAGCCACCATCCACCACCACTTTCGGTGGAGTTTCGGCGAAGTTGGTTTTCTTTGACTAGTTTTTCATGCTCATTCCATTGATGCCCTCCTTTTGCTCTAAATAGGTTAGTATTATCATTTTTTTTTCTTGTTATGGTTTCTTTAAATGATGTTGCTCGTCCTATAGAGATTGTTTTGAATGGCTCCAACTACAATGTGTGGGAATAATAAATGTCAGTTTTTCTGATTGGTCGGAGATTATGGAGTTTTGTCACTTGAACAAAACAAAAACCCACAAATCTGACAAGCAATCCACAAAAGAGTTTTCACTTTCAACCACTAGAGTTTCGCTCTCAACTTTTCTCCGCATCCCTTCTAGAATCCTTTTGGGGAGAAGCTATTCTTACTACTGTTTACACTATTAATTGGGTTCCAACCCCTACTTTTTCCAATAAATCACCATATGAGGTCCTCTATGTAAAGGTACCTGATTATTCTCTTCTCAAAGTATTTGGTTGTGCTTGCTTTGTTTTACTCCCACCTCATGAATATACAAAACTTGAACCTCACTCTCGTCTTTGTTGCTTTCTTGATTATGGCATTGAACACAAGGGTTATTGGTGCTATGACCCTATAGCGAAGCGTTTTTGAGTCTCCCGACATGTTTAGTTTTGGGAACACAAAATGTTCGCTAGTATCTCTGCACTCTCATCCGATTGTCCCTCATACTCTCCCATTTTCACTGACCATGCCATAGATCCCTCACCAGATTTTTCCTCTAATGCAGGTCATGACAGCTCATCGGGTGATCACTCCACATCTGCCTCTCACGAACCTGGACCATCTGATGATCATGACATCACATCCACTCTAACAGAGTCCTCTGATTTGGATGTCTGTCGTTCTAGTAGGGTAAGGGCACCTCCTACCTATATTAGTGATTATCACTATTTTTATACTCTTGACCCTCTTCACGAGCCTCGCAATTATCGCAAAGCTTGTTCTGTTCTTGTTTGGTAGCAAGCTATGTCTGAAGAACTTGACGTACTTCACAAAATTCATACTTAGGACCTGGTTGACCTACCTCCTAGAAAGACTGTAGTTGGGAACAAATGGGTGTATAAAAGGAAAACGAACTCTGACGGTTCTAAAGTAAGACATAAAACTTTTTTAGTGGCAAAGGGCTTTACTCAAGAGTATGACATTGATTATGAGGAGACATTTGCCCCTGCTGCTTGTATTACCTCCATTTGGTCCCTGTTGGCTGTTGCCTTTGCTCAACGATGACCTTTATTTCATATAGATGTCAAGAATGCCTTCTTACATGGTGATTTGGATGAGGAGGTATATATACAGCCTCCTTTAGGGTATCCTCATCCTCCTAGTAAGGTCTGTCGTCCTTGACTGGCATTATATAGGTTTAAGCAAGCTCCCCGTGCTTGGTTTGCCAAGTTCAACTCCACTGTTGCACAACTTGGGTTTGCTTTTAGCCCCTATGATTCAACTCTTTTTACTCGACACACTGATACTGGCATCACTATCCTACTATTTTATGTTAATGATATGATCATTACTGGTGATGATACTTCTGGTATTCATGAGCTTAAATAGTTTTCGTGTCATCAGTTTAAGATGAAAGACCTCGGTTCTCTTAGCTACTTCCTCGGCTTAAAGGTGTCCCCTACCTTTGATGGCTACTCTTTGACCTAAGCCAAGTATGCTTCTGATCTTCTCACATGTGTTGGTCTCATAGGTTGTAAGATATCTGATAGTCCTCTAGAGCTCAACATCAAACTCCATCCTACTGATGGGGAGCTCCTTCCTGAATCCACTCATTATTGACAGCTTGTTGGGAGCCTGATTTATCTCATTGTCACTAGACCAAACATTGCCTATGCAGTGCACCTTGTTAGCCAGTTTATGTCGGCTCCTCGTTCTTTTCACTATGCAGTTGTTCTTTACATCTTACGCCATATGAAGGGAACATTATTTCATGGGCCTCATTTTTCCTCTCACTCATCCTTGACGTTACAGGTTTATTCAGATGCTGATTGGGCAGGGGACCCTACTAATCGCCGGTCTACCACTGGTTTCCTTTTTCTACTTGGTGACGCTCTTATATCTTAGTGGAGCAAAAAGCAGACTGTCACTAAGGCTGAGTATCGGGCCCTTGTTGATACTACTTCTGAGATTTTTTGGCTTCTCCAAGATATGAGTGTTCCTCAGCCCTCGAGCACTCCGCTTTATTGTGACAATCATAGTGTTGTATAGATCACTCATAACGATGTCTTTCATGAACGCACCAAACACATCGAGATCGACCATCATTTTGTGCGTCATCATCTTCAGGAGGGGACACTTCGCCTTTTGTCAGTTCATTCAGCTGATCAGTTGGCTGATATCTTCATAAAGGCTCATCCACCTGGTCGTCATCGTGCTTTAGTTTGCAAACTCTAGTTGGCATCTTCGATACCACCTTGAGTTTGAGGGGGAATGTTAGCATATCTCCCTAATTAAGTTGATTGACCAATCTCCATGATTTGGTGAATCTCCATGATTTGTGTAATTAGCATTAATGTTATTAATGATTTACCTTTGTGAGTTTGTCTCCTTCACCTATAAAAGGATGACCCTTGTACAGTTTTATATATAAAAAAATACTGAAGTTATTTACAACTCTTTCTTCTTCTCTTAGTTTTAACAATCTAAATTCATATAAATCTAAATTTAAAATTATATATAGGTTAATTGGAAGGTCTACAATTGCATGAAGGGTCAATCATATGCTATTTAAAAAACCCTCTTACTCCTTTTAAGATAGAATTTGACACCTTCAATAGAACAATCACAAATAACTACAATGGTATTTTCTAGGTTCTAGGGAGAGTTGAAATTATATATTGCTGGAATGACATTAAGAATAAAAATATAATCATGGAAGTGAAAGACACACATGTACACACTATTTCATTAACATTTTGGTAGTATCCATATCAATAATGCGAAATGCTAGCAATGCTATCTTCTACATTTTCTTCATATACTATTTCTTTTTTTGTAATTGATTTATTTGACCATTTTTCTAAATCATTATGGAGTAGTGTCATGGTGTCGAGGCCAACGATAGTGAGGTCCACTAGCTTCGTGATATTAAATGTTACAGTTTCAGTCTCAATTCTAGTGAGATATTATTATTCACTCTAATTTATTGTCCTAATAATTCTGTTCTATAAAAGGCATCTCATATAGTTGTCATTAAAATTATCCTTATAAGTTTAAGGTTTTCCTTATATATATCTAATGTGAGACCGGGAAAATAAATACTTTCACATTTCGATAGTCTATTTTTATTTTTGATAATGATGTCAAATAATTCAATCACAAAAAGAGTATGCAAAGCAATCTTTCTCAGCAATCCTTTTGGTAATATATATGTTTTATGTTCTTGTCTATATCAAACTATTGAGACAAGCATTAGTGGACATTGATTGAATCGAGTGACCGAACTAAATCAATTTAGCTAATTTAGTTTACTAATTTTGGAAACTGAATGATTTTGTAGATGCTTTTAGAAAATATGATTTTTGATGCTACTCACTTTTTTTTTCCCTTTATTTTTTTTGTCTTTAGTCAATCTAGCAATTTGGAAGAGTGGATATGAATTTGAGCAGTGAGCCAAAACTAAAAGCAAAAGCTGAAACTTATCATACTTTAAATTTGAATGTTATTTTTTCATACTAGTAACCAAAATTATCAACATTTAATACTTTTAAAAATAGTCAATATTTTTTTTGAGTTTTATAAAAAATATTATTATATTATGGCAACATGTAAGTTGTACTTTGCCGACGAGATGATTGATATACTAACTAAACAAAGCTCATGTTTAAAATTTGGCTAATATCAATTTTTGTATGAAGAATTCTTTTGACCATGTCTAATGCTGAATTAAAATATCACAAAAACATTCATAATTTTGAGATAAAATTTATATATCATATATTTTTTAGTAATTTTGACTATTTTTTCTTAATTACCACTTTCTTATTTCCTCTATCCCAAATCTTCTTCATGAGAAAAAAAAAATCAAAAATATGTGACCTATTTTACAACACATCCCCATGTATCATTATAGCCTCATCATAAATCATCATTTATCCTTTCAAAAATTAAAAATAAAATATGTACCATATAAAATAAAGTAAAATATTCAAAGGATACATTTGCTTTCTAAGGGTTCGCTCAGGTGATAAACTAAAGGCTCTTGTGATTAAAACGCCGAAATTTGAGTCTTCAAACTTGCGATTTTTCATTTAAGATAATAATTTGGTATAAAGTGGAGAAGGGTAAAGGGGTAGACCCATTATCTCGATAAAATTAGTCAAGTGTCCAAAGAATTTCAGACACTATTATATATATATATATATATATATATATATATATATATATATATATATATGAAGGTCATAATTATAAAAAAAAAAAAATAGCTCATAATGACCCAAATCATACTAGAGTTGTAAAAATTATCCTCATGCAATTTTTAAAATAAAATTCTATTTTACATACTATCACTCCAAAATATATATATATATATATATATAAATTAATTAACTATGTATATGTAAAAATTAACCTATTTACCATGGGTGAAAATTAAGGGCCCAAAGTTTTGTTATTGTAAATATTTTTAAAATTTTTTTTTAAAAAATAATAATAATTTTCACAATCAAACCCACTGCATCCTAATATTTTTTTCCTTATGTTATCATGTTTTAATCAATCAATATTGTTTTGCCAATTTGGTTTAAATGGTAAGGGTGACTTGTAATTTTGGTGACCCTAAAGTTACGAGTTCTATTCCCCTTCGAGAGTTTATTCCGATAAATTACTAGGGGTGCATAAATGTACGGGCAACTTTCACCCCCGGGTTTGGTGCCACACAATGGTGTCCAAAGTGGCACGTGGCTGAAGTTTCCGAGTTATCCAAAAAAAAAAATTATATGATAATTTTATTTCTATAAAAAAAAAAAAAAAAAAAGGACAATGACACTAGTATAGAACCAAATCCAGAACCCATTTCATTTTAGCTGTACGCATTAATTGCATTTGCCTGCATATATCCTTGCATGATATGGGCGGCGGGGGAAGATGTGGACGGCATTTCACACGGGCGTCTGCGGTGGTGGTGGTGAATGGCGATGCTGCTGGCTGACGTCGACGGCGACGGCGGTGGGTCTGATTCCATCACTGAACTAAGCCATCCGGATTGGGTTTGTTCAATGGCTGGCATTGCTTTATAGTGTGATATCCCTCCTCAATATTCCTTCGTGTTTTATTTATCTCATGTTCCATGGAAAATGATTACTTTCTTCATTGGGCGAAAAAATTAAGTCCTATCGAAACATCACGGTGGTCCTTCGGCCAACCTTTTTCAACCAATTAAAACATCGAATGTTTGACATGTGAGTCTCTCTTCATTACATGGGGGCACCACCTGATTGCTTGACCTAATTTCATTAACTCAAAAAGGCTAATGTGTAGGGGAGGGCTGAAAATTTTCTGAACCTTAATATTGTCCAACTTTTTCTTATACTTTAATAATGTTTATTTGGCTCCTTAGTTTATGTGCTTATGTTTTACTTTATCCTATATATATTTGAAAGTTTAGAAGTGGGACTTGTGTCCGTATATGTATGTATGTATATATGTATGTACATACGTATATACATATGTATGTGTGGGTGTGTGTGTGTGTGTTTTTTTATATGGATTTCAACAAAATATATTATAAAATTATATACGTTGAGTTCTATTCAAGTTCACACAGAACTCAAATTTCATGCTTCTTATAAACACAAGTTAAATATTAAAAATACCTAATTATTTATTTTCAAATTACAAGTAAACATTCGTACAAGGTTAAGCCACCAAAGAGTCGATCATTTGAATCACTTTTGATGGTGTTTGAACGAATTTAGATCAGATATGATATAAGCTTATATTTAAATAATTATGATTATTAAATTTGAATTTAAAGTTACAATTAATTTTTAGCAATTATGTCCTATTCGTTAAAATTTAATCGTTACTTCTATTCAAATTAAATTTCAAAAAATTAATTTAATATATAAGATCATTTTTAGATGATGGCTACAAAGTTAGGGAGAAAAATAACAAATGAATATTATAACAGCAGGGTGTTATGTAAATGCAATACAAATCACTTGCAAGAAATGTAATGCAAATCACCTCCAAAATATAATAAAAATATCGAAAATCTCTGCAAGGAGCAAATATGAATATTTCTTTTTGAAACTTCTTTGTGAGGGATATGTTTGAATACGAAAGAAGAGAAGAAGAGTAGAATAGTATTTTTTTAATTATAATTAAATCTATCATTAATAATTAATACCCTTTATTTATATACTTTTAAGAGTTACTTATAACACACTTTCCTGTGGACATTTAATTATTTAGTAAAAGAGTTATTAAAAGTATCTTTTCGAACAATCATGTCTATTAAATTGAATTTGAAGATAAATTTTGGATAGATGATTCCTAAGATTCATATTTTTGAAATTTAGTCACTGCTTCTATTTAAATTTAATTTAAAATTTTAATTTCATAAGATGACCGCTGCCTCATAAACTTATTTAAACCTTTCACAAAGGCTTGGAAACATTCTCTCTTCCTTATTATAATCTAAACAAACTTCAAATTTTAGTAAAATCATATGTTAGTACTTATAATAATTAGCAAAAGTTATTTAGTCCTTATATTTTTGGTACAATTGAGGACCTATACTTATTGAATATGTGTCATTAAATTTTCTCTCAAATTTGGTTCAATAATTGTTATGAATTGTTGCTCACATTCTAAGGGAAAGTATGAAAGAAATTAGGGTGCAGCAAGGCAGTGTTTATATTCTGCCTGAAATTGTCGACAGTTTGGCTCGAGATAGCTAATGCAGATTTCAAATTTTAAATAAAAAGGACGTTAACACATTTGGGTTTCGAAGGAAAACCTCTGAGGAGACTTATATATACATAGAATACATTGTATATAGGAAGCCTTGAGTGTTGGTTGATGATTGTGGAGTGAATTGAGAGGGTTCTTGTATTACTCTTGTAATTTATACAAGAATATCGTGAATCCTTGTCGTTTGTTCTCGTGGATGTAGGCATTACTGAACCACGTAATTCCTGGTGTCATTGTTATTGTTATTGTTTTCATTTACTTGTTGTGGTTGTTGATTGTTCTGTATTCACCATTAGATTGCTGCATTGTTTGTTTGATCCTTATACAAATATATATTCTGCTATACATATTTGGGGGTTTTACACAACAATTGGTATCAAAGCATTATTGTAATGACCTCCGGATCTTCATTTGCGAAATTTGACATTGTCAAATTTGATGGAATCGGAAATTTCGGTTTGTGTTAGAGAAGGGTGCAGGATCTTTTGGTGCAACAAGGCATGGTGAAAGTCTTGTACAGAATTCAATCGGATAGCATGGATTAAATGACTTGGAATGAATTGGGGACAACAGTAGTGAAACGTCCCGAACCCTTAAATTTGGGTCCGGTGCGTTATACCTAATCATATCCTGATAAATCATAATTCATAACATACGCAGCGGAAAATATAATCATAATCTTGATATAATATAATATCAGAGTTTACTAATTCTAACTATAATCCATAATAAATCATCAATCACCTGCATTTCCATAAATCTACATAACTCCCAAAACAATTCAGTATTTTCACAATCATTCCTTACTCAATAGCCTTAAAACATAAAGGCATAAAACATAAATATTTACATTCCCCAAAATTAACAAAGAAATATACCATTTTCTTTTTCTATTTCCCAATAATGCTATAAAAACCTCGAGCTCTCAAAGCTCGATCTCGAGGAAATCTTGAAAAAAAAATACATTCATATTCGGGTGAGACACGTCTCAATAAGGGAAGAAACAATATATTAAAGTAGTGTGTGGCCAACATGAATTTATAATCAACATAATATTTAACATTTAAAAATCGTTAACACTATCTTTGAAATCATTCTCTGATCCTATTCAAACACATGCAAATGTTTAACCCACGAGATTTCTCGAGGATAAGGGTGATTACCCGCCCATACAAGTAGCACCCCTCTGCTCTGATACATTTAGCAACCTGAAGGTCACAATTTAAGCATACCAGGACACTCACCTTACTCAGTAAGCCCTCAAGTGTTAAATTGATCTCGTACTCACACAGTTCATACAAAAGTTTATCGGCGAAGGCCCTAAGGATAGGGAAATCTACCTACCCATACAAGTAGGTTCCCTCTGCCCTAGTACGTTATGCGGCTACTGCCACATCTGTAGTTACTAGTGCACTCGCCTTACTCAGCAAGCCTTCAGGCGAAAGGTACGCCTCGCCCAATCGTAACATGTTCTATGTACCTATATACTTCTAATATTATAATACATCATTCTTTCTATCATTATTCAATCATACACATATGTTCATATTCATGGCTTAACATTGCATTGCATTTCACTTTAAGTGACTCTTTCCCATTTTACATTATTCACATTTCATTTCCATTTCATTCATTTCCTTTTTCATTTGATTTTCATTTCATTCTCGTTTTTATTTTAATTCATAAATACTCGGCATCTTTTCAGTCGTGGTTGGTTAGCTTCGGCATCCTTTCAGCCGTGGTCGGCATCTTTTTAGCCGTGATTGGTTAGCTTCGACATTTTTTCAGCCGTGGTCAGCATCTTTTCAACCGTGATTGGTTAGCTTCGACATCCTTTCAGCTGTGGTCGACATCTTTTCAGCTATGGTTGGTTAGCCTTTCAGCCATAATCGGTATCTTTTCAGCCGTGGTTGGTTAGTTTCGGCATCCTTTTAGCCGTGGTCGGCATCTTTTCAGCCGTGGTTGTTTTCATGATTGTATTAACACTCACAAGCAGCATATTTCATATATCATTTTCATGCTCATTTCATTTTCTGTATATCTTGTATCTCGTATATATAACATAATTCCATACAAAATTCTATTTGACTCATGCTACACAATTTAACAATAAAACTCATATACTGCCTACAAAATAAGTCAACCAATATTTAATATTTATATACTAAAAATACCTTTTATTTCTTACATAAATACTCTGAAAATATATTTCTACTTTCATCAATTCATTTTCACATATACATGTCTAATAAACAGCCCTAAACTCGAAAAAAGATATAATTAAAATGGTTGGCATTTTACCCATACTGAAAAATTACACGTACATACAACACAATTTATTTTTCATTTAATTCATAAAATTTCTGATTTAATATATATCTTTCCCCTTACCTGGTTTCTTGAACTACGCTAACAGGGACTCCAAAAAATACCTGCAGCACTCACTCGGACCCTGAAATTAAATTCCTAGTTCCAATAAATTATTCTTGAATAAAATATTATTTAAATATTTCCTAGGGCCATAATTCCTAAATAAATAATAATATCCTTAAATTTAGCCAAATTCTCAATTCCCACTCTTACTTTGGAGTAGGGCCTAGAAAACCCCAATTGAAAAATTACCTACGTCAAAATGACGAGGATGACGACTAGGACCCCGTGGTGGTGTCCGTTCGTCGATTTAACCATATATTAATGGCAAAATTGAGAAAATAGGAAAAAAATTACCTTTCCCCAAGAACAGTGCCTAAGCCGTTCCCATGACAAATCTACTCCAGTAGAAATGTCGGTGGCGGAGCTAGGAATCCAACGGTACCTTCCGTTTTCCGATTCGTCGCAAACTTACCAAGAAATTGAGAGAGAGAGACGGAGACAGAGGTGGCTGGCGCGCACGCAGGAAATTTTTCAGAGCGGGGGTGGGGGGTGGGCGTGCTGCCTGCTCCAGGTTCTTCTTCTTTCTTCTTCTTCTTCTTTCTTCTTTCTTCTTTTATCTTTTGTCAGATACTTTATATATATATTATAATAACTTACTTATATATATCATTCTAATTAGTTTTTTTTTTTTTTAAATCCAATGTAAAAATATTTAATTTAATTACTAATTATATAATTTATCTTAATTTAATTTAATTTCTTTAATTTTAATTTAATTTTTTTTCTTTTCCCACGCCATTCCTTTTATTTATTTATCTGTTATTTTATTTATTTATTTTTTCTAATTATTTTATTCATTTTAAATTTTTCGGGTCTTTACAAGTAGTATCAACCATCCTACTTTATTTAGCTGATGATTTGTTGTATCACGTCATGGATCAGAATTCTCTGGCATCAGTTTTGCAAAAACTAGAAAGCCAATATATGTTTAAGGGTCCATAAAAATTTGAAAGTATAGTGGAGGAAGATTCAAAATGCAGTGATAGGGATATGCTATGTGTTTCATCGGGTTCGGACTGCTTCACGGATCATTCTTGGATCCTAGATACTGGATGCTCTTATCACATAACAGTAAATAAAAAATGATTCAACACCTATAGGTTAGTTAATACTGGTTGTGTTTTGATGGGAAATGATATTTCATGCAAAATATTTGGTGTTGGAAATTCCAAAATCAAAATGTATGATGGTGTCGTAAGAACCATACATCCACAGAAGCAATGACACAAAAATTTCACTAAGGAAATCTCAAAGTACACAATACACTTCTCAAATGATCACACTATGTATCAATATATGTCCAGTATGACATATATAACAGTCCGTTGGAGGTTTTCCTCCAATTACCCAACCACTCCAACGTTCAAATTCAAAATTCAAAAAGCTGCTCGTAGCCCAGGTGCACTCATCGACGAGTACAGGGTATTCGTTGATGATCCAGAGAAGGACACTCGTCGACGAGAATAGGGCATTCATTGACAAGCCCATTTTATGCTCTAGGTATCTTTAGAACTTTGAGATTTTTTTGCTCTTGGGATCTACTCGTCGACGAAGACAGGACACTCGTCAACGAGTCCCTACTATGCTACCCACTTATGTTTTTCTTTCTTCTTTGTTTATGAAATTGAAAGTATAAGAGTCACACCATAAACAACAATCCCCACATTGGCGATTATACGCCCCTTAGTAGAATCCCGAAAAACATATCTAACTACTCCACCTTGAACTTGAACCGCTCAGTAGGGTTTGTCTCCCTTCTATCAATTGGAGACATGGAGTAAGTCCAAGCAATGCTTGAACTTCTCAGAAGTAACTGATTTCGTCAGAATATCTGCTACATTTTCAAAAGTGTGAACCTTCTCCAACACAAGCTCACCCGAAGCAATCAATTCTCGAACCCTGTGGAACCTCAAATCAATGTGCTTGGTTCTAGCATGGTATATCTAAAATTCTTCACCAAGTAAATGGCACTCTGACTATCACAATGCAACACCACTCCATCTTATTGTAACCTCAGCTCTCTGACTAAACCGGTAAGCCATAAGGCTTCCTTTGTAGTTTTGGCAGTTGCCATTTATTCCGCCTCAATCGTGGATAATGCTACTAGAGACTGTACCATGGATCTCCAACATACCGGTCCTCCTGCAAGGGTAAATACACATCCCATTGTAGACATTCTGTCATCCATATATCCAGCATAATCAGCATCTACAACCCCATAACTAAAGGACAACCCTGTTGCTTACCGAACATAATGTCATATCCCGATGTACCCCGTATGTATCTGAGTATCCATTTGACGAATTCCCAATGCCGCCTTCTTGAATTAGAGAGAAACTTACTTACCACACTCACAGAATGAGTCAAATCTGGCCTCGTATACACACCATGTCATAGATTAAACTCCCCACAATACTAGCATAGGGGACCTTTTACATGTCCCAGATGTCCTCATCCGTGCTTGGGCAATCTGCAGTAGAACCTTAAAATGATTTGCTAAAGGTGTACACACTGGTCTTGCATAAGCCATGCTAAACCTCTCTAGCACCTTTTGTACGTAACTGCCCTGAGAGAGTTGTAACCTCCTTGCAGTTCTGTCCTAGCGAATCTCCATCCCAAGTATTTTCTTTACCGAGCCAAGATCTTTCATGTCAAATTCCTTATACAACAGGTCCTTTAACTGATTCACCTCAGTTAAATCTTTTGCAGCTATCAATATGTCATCGATGTACAATAACAAGAAAATAAGAGAATCATCCTCAAGCTTGTTCACATATACGCAGCAGTCATTGTAACGACCTCAAAATTCATACCGTTTTTTTAAATATATACATATATATATATATATATATATATATTGTACTCTGATACTTCTATAACAACTACTAGGAAAACCTACGTAGCGGAAAACATAATATGGTACAACCATATACACAATACCATAATTCAGTATTTCTCCAAAATATACATACATAAATACATATATTTCTAGTCTCATCTATCAAAACTCCTGGAGTCTACCCAAAAATACTTCTCCCTGAAAATGCTTACCCTATAAACAGGGCAGTGCAACCAACTTCTTTATCTTCGAGCCTGATATGCTCGTCTAGTTGGATCACCTGAAAAATGTTAATTTACTGAGATGAGACAACTCTTAGTAAGAAGAAATATGCTATTACCAGTGTGTGACAATTGGCATATTACCAGTGTGTGACAATTGAGTTTATATAAATAATTTACTGATAAATAACTGAAACTTAGATAACCTGTAAAATAATACACAATATAACTCACACCTATGTGGCTTAAAAATATATTTGTAATATCTGAGCTTTCTATTTAATCATACTTCTAGTATTATAATATATCTGTTGTTATCCTGTAAATATATATATATATATATATATATATATATGTATCCTGAAAAACTGTATGTCATGATTTAAGCCCATATGACAAGGTTGTGCGGCTCGTAGGTGAGACTTAAGTCTTGTTGGCCCATTAGGATAAGTCAACTAAAACTCTATTAATTATCAGACTGACCATACTGCAATCCCTCTAAAGGCTCGGTAACTGACCTCTCCCTCGTCCAACTGGTCACCTCAACCTAGATTTCTGGGGAGCCTGCAATCCCTCCAAGGCATGGTTGATGGAAATCCATATACAATTTGAGATATGTGATTGCACTCTAATATGAAATAGCAACAGTACCGTGCTCTGCTGACTGAATTTGACTAAAATAATTCATCAGGGTCTGATACTATATAATACTAATATATATAATTATCTTATTGTTTCATCATGATTCCAAAATAACCATAACACTGTAAAACTGATCTGAAAATATTGTAATATCTGAATTGAAATAACTGTAATATCAATAAACTGTAATATCTGAGCGTTATGGTTTAGAAATTCTAGAAATCATGGTATTCTGAAAATACTGTAATATATCTGTCTGTATATACACTGTAATTCATAATTCTGTAAAATCTGGTAAAACATATTTTTGTGCTAAAATATTGTATATCAGGATATTATGAAAAATTGTATTAATTCTGAACTATTTTGATATTAACTCATGCCACACAACTAAATAAATAAAAACCCCTGTGCTGAAATCTGTATTTTTTGATAATGAAGATAATTCATACTCTGTAGAATTTACCCTAAAACACACACACACACACACACACACACACACACATATATATATATATATATATATATATATATATATATATATATATATATATTACCAATAAAATTTCTCAAATTCCTAGCATAGCATATTTCCTTTACCTAACAAATTAGGTTTGTTTACTGATTTCTAACTTACGCCCACGACGTTCGTAATTTCAAAATCCTGAAATTATACACATACATATTTTCCTTGTTAATTAACTGAATTTTTAGAATAATTTTCATACTCACATTTCCTGAATTTATAAACTATTTATCATCTTACCTGGGTTCCTAAAGACACCCACTAAATTCCTTAGTCTGCCTGCGGTATATACACCAACCTTGAATTTTACAAAATCACAATTTCTCAATTTAACCTCAGAAATACATTCACATCTACACTTATATCTTTAATAAATTAATAAGCTAACCATAAACACCTAATTAACACCCTTACCTAATTAACCATAACCAGGCACCCCAAGGCAGCTAGCAGAGGAATACTATGCAGATGTGGGTCTATGCATTGACACCAGGAGATACAGAGGCGGTTGGCGATGTGGTGATAGGTACGGTTCCAATGTTTTCAATTAAAGCTACTGTTTTTTTTTTTTTTTTATATAGGATCCACACATTCGTTCATTTCCCAGGAGTATATTAAACTGTGTGGGATATAACCTCAAGTATTGGATGTCAAATTACCTGTGGCCACACCAATAGGAGTGGCAGTGGTTTGTAAGAAAGTGCTCAAAGGCTATCCAATAGATATGCAGGGGAGAGTGCCACCAACCGACCTTGTAGTGTTGGATATGCATGGGTTTGATGTGATTCTGGGAATGGACTGGCTAACTGCTAATCATGTCAGCATTAATTGTCATCAAATGAAGGTAGTATTCAAACCTCCTAGGAGCAAGAGTACAGATTTGTGAGGTCATGTGTGCGCTACTCACCACAGTTATTGTCAGCTATTCAAGCGAGGAGACTACTATTGGACGGGTGTCAGGGGTACATAGCTTGTGTCAAGGAAATGCCAGAGGGAGAATTGAAACTTACTGATATTCTAGTAGTAAGGGAATTTTAATATGTCTTTCTAGAGGAGTTACTCGAATTACCTCCTGAGCGTGAAATTGAATTTGCCATTGATTTATTTCTAGGGATGGCATCGATTTCTAAAGCACCTTACAGAATGGCTCCAGCAAAGTTAAAAAAACTAAAAGATTAGTTGTAGGAATTATTAGACAAGGGGATTATCAGACCTAGTGTATCACCCTAGGGAGCACCAGTTTTGTTTGTAAAGAAGAAAAACGAGACGATAAGGATGTGTATCGACTACACAGAGATAAATAAAGTGACAGTTAAGAATAAATATCCTCTTCCCCGTATTGATGACTTGTTCGATCAGCTCTAGGGAACACGAGTTTACTCTAAGATTGATTTTCGATCCGGGTACCATCAAGTGAAGGTAAAGATAGAGGATGTTCCAAAGACAACATTCTGAACTAGGTATGACCATTATGAGTTTTTGGTTATGTCATTTGAACTAGCGAATGCTCCTACTGCATTCATGGACCCAATGAATAAGGTTTTCCATCAGTACCTGAACCATTTTATTATGATTTTTATTGATGATATTCTGGTCTTTTCGAAGAATTCTAAGGAGCACGAACATCATTTGAGGATGGTGTTACAGGAGCTAAGAGAAAGGAAATTGTACGCTAAACTTAGAAAATGTGAATTCTGGTTAGAGAAAGTTACATTCCTTGGGCATGTGATATCTGGGGATGGTATCTCTATAAATCCGAGCAAGATAGAAGTGGCAGTGAATTAGGTGAGACCGAGGAATGTTCAAGAGATCAGAAGTTTCTTAGGTCTAGCAGGATATTATTGCCGGTTCATAGAGAGATTTTCTAGGCTATCAGGTTCTCTAACACAGCTAACAAGGAAGAATGTGAAGTTTAAGCAGACCAATGACTATGAACGGAGTTTTCAGGAATTAAAGCAATGCCTCGTCACCGCCCCAGTTTTGACCATTCCATCAGGAGAGGGTGGATTTGTGATTTATAATGACGCGTCTTAGAAGGGGCTGGGGTGTGTTCTGATATAGCAAGGAAGAGTTATAGCATATGCTTCTCGTCAACTTAAAGAGTATGAGAAGAACTACCCTACGTATGATTTAGAGTTGGTTGCAGTGGTGTATGCATTAAAGATTTGTAGGCATTATCTGTATGGTAGAAAATGTGAGATCTTTACAGATCATAAAAGTTTGAAGTATTTCTTCACAGAGAATGAGTTGAATATGAGGTTGAGGAGGTGGCTGGAATTGACTAAATATTACGACTGTACCATCAGTTACCACCCAAGTAAGGCTAATGTGGTAGCTGATGCTTTGAGCTGGAAGTCAGGGAGTGCCTCAGTATCAACAGTGGTGGCACAACATCAGATCAGAATGGATTTAAAAAGACTTGGTGTGGTGCTGGTAGAGGGTAATCACCAAGAATTTATTGCTAATCTGGAATTATAGCCCACTTTACTAGAAAATATTAATATTGTGCAGATGCAAAATGTTGAATTGGTACAGATTAGGGATAAAGTGCAAAGTGGATAGGGAGCCAATTTTAATATTTCAGACGATGAAGCTTTGAGGTTCCGTAGTAGGTTGTGTGTACCTAATGACATTGAAATTAAAAACACCATCTTGGAAGAGGCGCACCGTTCTCTGTATACAGTACTTATAGGAAGTACAAAAATGTATAGAGATTAGCAGGAATCTTTCTCGTGGAGCAATATGAAAAGAGAAACAGCCCAATATGTAGAGCAGTGCTTAACCTGTTAACAGATAAAGGCTGGGCACTAAAGGCCAGTAGGATCATTGCAACCACTTCATATCCCAGATTGGAAGTGGAAGCATATCTCCATGGACTTTGTCACAGGATTGCCACCAGCACAACATGGGCAAAATGTCATATGGGTAGTCGTGGACCGTTTGACAAAGACTACCCATTTTCTTCCCATCAAAGTTAACTACTCTATGGGTAGATTGGTAGAGTTGTATATCCAAGAAATAGTCAGACTACATGACATGCCAGTGTAACAACCCAAAAATCATACCATTTTTTTCCCTACCTATTTACTCTAATACGCTTGAATTATCTACTTTAACCTCCTAAGCCCTAAGTGAGCACTGAGGAAACTCTACTCTTATTACATACCTAAGTAGTGGAAAACATAAAAACATACATCCATATTTACAATACCAGAATCTAGTTTCTCCCAACACATAATTACATAAATACACATCATCCCAGTATCATATACCCAAAACTCCTGGTTATTACTCAAAAATACAACCTCCTATTAAAACTTACCCTGCAGATGGGGTAGTGTACTCGCCCTCTCTATCTGCGAGTCTGATCCGCTCGCCTAACTAGATCACCTGAAAAATGTTAAATCACTAGGATAAGACAATGATCAGTAAGAGGAAATACGCTATTACTAGTGTGTGGTAACTGTAACGACCTGCTAAATAAACTGTTTTTTTTTTATACCATAACATTCAACATACTCTGATACCATACTGGAATAACCCAACCATAAACCTAAGCAGCAAGAAGCAGAACTGAATAAACATATCCATATCCAAATATATACAATACCACACCACACAATACCAGAGTACTACATGTTTTCCAAAATATATTAATACTTCTGTTCCCCAAAATACCCTTAACTAGCTAGGGTATGCAAAAATACTCCCAAAATGAACTCACTCTCCACTGGCAGGGCAGTACAGAAGCCCTTCTATCTGTGAGCCTAGACTGCTCGCCTACCTGGATCACCTGAAAAATGTTTCAACACTGGGATGAGCCAATGCTCAGTAAGAAGAAATATGCTATTACTAGTGTGTAGCAAATGAGCTACTATATATCATGAAATTTGTTTTCACATAAACATGATTAGCTGAATACAAAAGTACCGTACAAATAATAAAATACACCACCCCTTTTCCCTATTGCTTAACATAACAGTATTATGGTTATGATTCAAAGTACTTCTAGTGTACATAAGTATGGTCCCTGTTTATGTAAATCCGTACGTATGTAATAGTAACTGAAACTGTTCCCTGTGGCTATCTGTGTGTCATGACTTGCCCCCTCATGACAGGGTTGTGCGGCCCGTAGGCGAGATTTACCCTGACTGGCCAACTAGGAATAAATCACTGAACTCCGTCAGTCGATCTACCCACCTCAACCCATATTTGGATGGGGAGCTTGACCTCTTCAAGGGCCTAGGTGATCGACCTTACCACGTATTATCTAAATAGGTGGTTGCACTCATAAAGTAACATAGTATCTGTAGCAACGATACCGTGCTCTGTAGCTGCAAGTCCAATAGGGTCTGATATCATATAATATATTTCTATACATATCTATCTGATTTACCATGATTCTAAAGTATTGAAATAACCATGATGCTGCATAAACTGTAACTGTAGTTCATACGTAATATTGAGAACTGTATAATCATAACACTATCTTCTGCATAATCTTAATACTGAAATTGCATAATCATAATACTGATATTCGTATAATCATGGTACTAAGATTCATAAAATCATGGTACTGAACTATCGTAAAATCAGAATACTGAAATATCGTAAAACATACATCTGTACTATATTCACAATCAAAAGCCACATGATACTGTAATACATAATTTTCATCAATTAATAAACTGCATAATATTTTAAAAATGTCTAGCATAGCATATTTCCCTTACCTGACTACTGGAAAGCTCCTAGGAAATACTAGCTTAACACCCGCAGGGCCTCCTACAAAACATCCTGAAAATAATATATGCCAGAACATAATATCAGTATTTCTCCACCTACATTATTTTTCATAACTGTCATAAGGCCAAAAAGGGTCTAAAAGACCTTACCCTGAATTTGGGATGAAATCCAACTCTGTTTTCCTGATGATCCGCTCCGGCAGATTTGCAGAGAACTCCGCCAGGAGTGTCGTGGTAGTTTCAGATCGTTGATCCGGCGACTGGTGAGGCCGGAATCAAAGAGAGAAGCAATATGGAGACGTAGAGAGAAAGAGAAGGGAGAGAGGGGTGGTGAAAATGATAAATATCCTGGGTTTCCACTATTTATAGGGTCAGGTTTGTCGACGAGACACGTCACCTCGTTGACGAGCCCTTCATAAAATTCATTGAGGAAACCCTGTATTCGTCAACAAAATTCAGAGCAGCCCGAACCATCTCTTGGTATTTTCTCGTCGATGAAGCCCTGTGTTCGTCGATGAAATCCTTTATACCTTCATCGACGAAACCCCTGTGTTCGTCGATGAAGCTCTAGAAATTTTCTGAAATTTTTATTTCCCTTAAAATGCACTGTCATCGATGAACGCGGACGAAGTCTACGGCCTCCTTCTGTTCCTGTTTCTATTTCTCTCTCTCTTATTATTTAAATACTATTATTCTTCGAGTCACTACATTCTCCCCTCCTTATAAAATTTCGTCCTCGAAATTCACTATCTGAATCTCTATCTATACTTCCATCATTCTGTAAAGAAAAGAGTCTACTTATTTTATTACCTGCCCTCACTTATAGCGGAGGAATACCGTGGTTACAATTACGTCCTGGGAGATTACATATATATATATATATATATAAACTAAACTATCTACTAACTAAAATTAATACATGTACCTGCAAGAAAAACTTACCTAACTATTATACTTTACCTGAGTACCTCTATACCTCTTGGAATAACTGTGGGTATCTCTGTCTAATCTGCTCCTCAAGTTCCCAAGAAGCTTCCTCTATAACATGATTCCTCCACAAAACTTTAACTAACTGTATTTCTTTAGTACGTAAAATCTGAACCTTCCTGTCCAAGATCTGTACTAGTACTTCTTCGTATGCCAATGAATCTTTAAGCTCTATCTCTGCATAGCTAATGATGTGGGATGGGTCTGGGACGTATTTTCGTAACATGCCAACATGAAACACATCATGGATACGAGCCAAAGCTGGCGGCAAAGATAGCCTGTAGGCAACTAACCCTATTCTCTCAAGTATCTCAAAATGGCCAATGAACCTAGGGCTCAACTTGCCCTTCTTCCCAAACCTCATAACTCCTTTCAAAGGAGCTATTTTCAGAAAAACATGATCACCTACTCCAAATTCCAGTTCCCGGCGGTGAGTATCTACATAACTTTTCTGCCGACTCTGTGTTGCATTGATCCTATCTCGAATAAGTCAGACTTTATCACATGCTTGCTGAATTATCTCTGGACCCAGAACTCGCCTTTCGCCTACTTCATCCCAGAAAAGAGGAGATCTACATCTCCTACCATACAATGCCTCGTAGGATGCCGTGCCAATGCTAGCCTGATGACTGTTATTATAAGCAAATTCAACTAGTGGCAAAAATTGAATCCAGCTACCTCCAAAATCTAGCACACAAGCACGAAGCATATCTTCTAATACCTGGATGGTTCTCTCAGTCTGACCATCGGTCTGAGGATGAAAAGCTATGCTAAATGCTAGCTGGGTCCCTAGTGCCTTCTGCAAACTCCTCCAGAACCGTGATGTAAAACGTGGATCACGGTCCGAGACTATGGATATCGGCACTCCATGGGATCGAACAATCTCCTGTATATAAATCTCTACTAACCTGTTCATAGGGTAGCTGACCTTAATAGGCAGAAAATGCGCTGTCTTCGTCAGTCTATCAACTATCACCCATATTGCATTCTGACCATGCAACGCCGGCGGCAGCCCAGTAACAAAATCCATGGATACATGGTCTCACTTCTACTCGGGAATGAAAAGTGGCTGCAACTGACCAGCCGACCTCTGGTGCTCAGCCTTAACCTACTAGCACGTCAAACACTGCTGCACAAACTCTGCTATCTCCCTCTTCATACCACTCCACCAGAATGAATCCTACAAATCCCTATACATTTTCGTACTGCCAGGATGAACAATGTATAGAGACCTGTGTGCCTCCTCTAGAATCATCCTTCTGACGTTATCATCTGCAGGCACACATAATCTAGTGCGAAATCTCAGAGCCCCATCATCAGAAATACTGAACTCCTCCCCCTGACCATCCTGAACTCTGGCTATCACCTCCACTAACTCTGGATTATCTCTCTGAGCAGCTTTAATATTCTCATATAACATGTGTTGTACAACCAAACTGGCCATAAATTCCTGAGGATCATCCTCCACTAACTCTACACAAAGTCTCTCTAAGTCCATCTGAATCGGATGTTGAACTATCGCTACTAACTGTGCTGTGTCTCCTGATTTACGACTTAGAGCATCAGCCACCACATTTGCTTTACCTGGGTGGTAACTGATGGTACAGTCGTAATCCTTGATAAGTTCCAACCACCTCCTCTGCCGCATATTCAACTCTTTCTATGTAAAAATGTATTTCAGATTTTTGTGATCAGAGAATATCTCACACCTCTCACCGTAAAGGTAATGCCTCTAGATCTTCAATGCATGTACAACCGCAGCCAACTCCAGATCGTGAGTGTTGACCTTATAGGTCACGCCCAGTTTTGATAATGACAAATACTCCAGTATTTAATAAATATTTAGCTTATGTGTAAGTTTATATTAGCATATCATCAATGGCACGAGAAAGCTCAAAGCTTGAAGACCAGTTCGTATTTTCAATTGTAATATATTTAGTGGTCTATTTGGCCTGTAATAGTAAATTAGGTTATTTGGTTTGTAATAAGCACACACAACACATGAATGGTTTAATCTGTAAGCTCAAACCAAATAGTGATCTAGAAATGACCTTAGGAAGTATCGGTCAACCGACACCGGATTTTTTCGGTGTCTTAGATTTGGACACAAAATGATCCTAGGACACTCACTCATGCATATATATGTTTGAATATTTGACCTAGGTGATTGCATGCTTGAAAAAAGGACAAAAATGTACAAGTCTTATACTTTCGGTCGACCGACCCACATAGGTCATTTTCTCCTAGTCGATCGAAATCGATCTGGGTCAACATGTTGACCAAGGTCCGGTCGACCGAGACCTTATAGTTCATTTGACCCCGGTCGACCGAACCACCTAGGAGTCAACATTTTGACCTCCCGGTCGACCGACCACTTTTGTACTCCAACTACCTGGTCGACCGGAGGGTCCTCGGGAAATTTCCCAACAGTCTAGTCGATCGAACCAGGTAGTTCAAAATGGCTCGATTGACCGAACCTCAGAAATTTGGGAAATCGCCCACTTCCGGTCGACCGAGCCCTCAGTTCAAAAACCTCCTGGTCGACCGAACCATTTGAGTCCTGGTCGACCGAAACATTTCTGGTCGATCATACCTCTAGGGTTGCCATAATTTTTATCGTGGATAAATAAATTTTAAATAGGGTTAAAATGCCTTAAGTGTCATTAAACTTTTCCAACAATCCCTAATAGGCCCCCAACGGTAAAAAATTTTGGTATGTCTATATATACTATTTCATTTGAGAGAATTAAGCATCGATTAGCAAAAAGATTAAGAAAATTTCTCTCAAGCAAAAATACTCTCTTTTGATTCCCATTTGCTCATACTCTTCCAAATACACTCTAGCTTACATTCAAAACTCATTAAATCATCTGTAAGTGTTCTTAAGTGTTTAGATAGAAATGTTTGCTCTCTCTTGGTTGTGATATTGATTTATTTTTATTGAGAGCTGACCCAAAAGGATTCTTAGGGGACTTGGCCAATAAGTTCATCCTAAGAAAACTTTACTAAGCCTTCTGAGATTGCATGTTTGTTGCAATAGCTTGAGAAACTCATATTTGCTTTTGGTTGCAAAATATTTTCAAAACCATTTACAAATATCTATTGCTCTTTATTTTGAAAACCATTTGAGGAGATATTTATGTTTGAGTTGAAACATCTTTGTTGCAATATTTACTCACTCATATATTTTTGCTCAAAACAAAGATCATATATAATTTGCAAGTCTAAGCATATACATATTTGTGCGATTGAGATATTCTACTGATTGACATTCTTAAGGCTTGCTTGATATTCTGTGTGAAAACGTTTGATTGAATACTCTGAAATACACAGATTATTATTGACACTCTCACGTGTGTACTACACTGATAGAAAAATTGTTTGAGAGTTGAACTACATAGACCACACTGAGTTTACATTATTAAATCATTTGTGGTGTTTGTGTTTGTGTGCATTTGTGGTACAAATTTGCTTTACGTGAAAGCACCCATATATTGTACCTTTTGATTGTATATCTGAGAGATTCCAGGCGTGGCCTGAGGGGGCAGTAATCCAGCCCGGTAAGGATTGGTGTAAAGGTTGAGGTCAGCCTTGTGATAATTTGACCTGGTTTGTATAGATGCTGCTCCACCCGTTCAAGTGAGCAAGTTAGTGTGATAATCCTTGTGCTGGTTAGCCAAGGCGGGGACGTAGGCAGTTGACCGAACCTCAATAACATATCTGCGTGTCACCCTTTATTTACTGCTTTCTGGTGCTTATGTGATTAATTAAACTGCTTCATCTAATTTCTGATATATTTACATTATTCGCATTAGATTGACCATAGGGTTGTGAACATACTGCTGTTAAGAGGAACACCTAGGGGTTAAATTCTAAAAATACCAATTCACCCCCCCTCTTGGGATCATGGTAAAGCTAACAGTGAGTAGGGTAGTTCTTCTCATATTCTTTCAACTGCCTGGATGCATATGCCACCACCCTACCATGCTGCATCAGCACACAACCGAGCCCTTTCAAGGACGCGTCACTGTAGATAACATAACCATCGCCTCCTAATGGAATCGTAAGAACTGGTAGAGTAACGAGCCGTTGCTTTAATTCCTGGAAGCTCTGCTCGCACTCTTCATCCCATACAAATCTGGCATTTTTCCTAGTCAACCGTGTGAGAGGACCTGACAAGGCTGAAAACCCCTCAACAAAATGACAGTAATAACCTGCCAGTCCTAAGAAACTCCTGACTTTCTGCACATTTCTCGGCCTAGCCTAATCTACCATTGCATCAATCTTTCTGGGATCCATTGAAATACCGTCCCCTGAGATCACATGGCCTAAAAATGCCACCCTCTCTAGCCAGAACTCACACTTTCTAAACTTAGCATAAAGCTTCTCCTCCTTGAGTGTCTGCAACACCTGCCTCAAATGCACCTTATGATCCTAAAAACTCTTCGAATACACTAGTATATCATCAATGAAAACTACCACAAACTGATCTAGATACTGGTGGAAAACTCTATTCATCAAGTCTATAAACACGGCCGAGGCATTCGTCAAACCAAACGGCATAATGAGAAATTCATAGTGCCCGTACCTGGTCCTGAAGGCAGTCTTCGCGATGTCCTCCACTTTTACTCTCACCTGATGATATCCGGATCTAAGGTCGATCTTGGAATATACCTGTGTACCCTGGAGCTGGTCAAACAAATCATCTATACGGGGTAGAGGATATTTATTCTTGATAGTAACTTTGTTGATTTCTCTGTAATCAATGCACATTCTCAGGGACCCGTCTTTCTTCTTTATGAACAACACTGGAGCTCCCCATGGCGATACACTGGGTCGTATAAATCCTTTGTTCAATAAATCCTGCAACTGCTCCTTTAACTCTCCCAATTCTGCTGGAGCCATACGATACGGGACCTTAGAGATCAGCGCAGTCCCTAGAGGTAAATCTATAGGAAAATCTACCCCGCGCACAAGAGGCAACCCTGGTAACTCCTCTGGAAAAACATCTAGAAATTCCCGTACCACTGGAGTGCTGTCAATCTTCAATTCATTTTCAGATGCTTCTTTCACAAATGCTATAAACCCCTGACCTCCATCTAGGAGTAATCTGTTCGCTTGCACGGCGGACACCAGCTGTGTTGGAGCACGTACCCATGAACCAATGAATCTGAATTCCTGCTCTCCAAGAGGTCTAAAAATTACTTCTTTTGGGAAACAATCAATGCAGGCATGACTGGCAGCCAACTAGTCCATACCCAGTATTGTATCGAACCCACATATATCAAACACAATAAGATCTGCTGGTAATACTTTTCCCTGAATCTCTATCGGATAGCCTCTAAGTACCCTTTGACATTTAATCACTGATCTTGATGGTGTAGCTACTGACAGTGCTATATCTAATGACTGGGTCTAATGCTTAGATAATTTAACATAAGATGTAGAAATGAAAGAATGAATAGAACCCGAGTCAAAAAGAACAATAACTGGGTATGATAGAACAATAAATGTACCTGTTACCACATCAGTAGTAGCCTCTGCATCTCCTGGCGTCAGAGCATATACCCGCACTAGGGCCACATTCCTCTGCTGGCCACCTTGAGGTGCCTGATATCCTCCCCTAGCTGCCTGATGTCCTCCCTAATAAGGCCTGGGAGTTGGGACCTAGTCCTACTGACCTGGGCACTCACGCATCATGTGACTGGGTCGCTTGCAATGATAACACACTCCCTTGCCTACCCGACACTCTCCTAAATGATGTCTCTCGCATGTCTAACACACTGGGTAAGTCGGTGCACCCTGGTTCCCACAAGGTCCTACCATCTGCCTCTGGTCACCCCTATCGCGACCACCTCTCCATGGACCCCTACTGGAGCCAGCCTGAAAACCCAGAGGGGCAGGTCTCTTCCTCTGACTCTGAGCTGCTACACCCCTCTGAATGCCACTCTCAATAATCGCAGCTCTGTCTACAACCTCTTTAAATGTCTGAGCCTTGAAACCAATCACCTACTCAAACAGATTCTGCCTCAGCCCTTCTTCAAACTTCCTCGCCTTCTTCTCTTCATCAGGTGCTAGATGTGGAGTAAAACGCGACAATTCGACAAATCGAGCCGCGTACTGGGATACAGTCATCTGCCCCTGTACCAAATGCAGGAACTCTGCTGCCTTCGCACTTCAAACGATAGCAGGAAAATACCGCTCGAAGAACATATCCTTGAATCAATCCCACGTCATTGGAACTGGAACCGGACTCTGCTCCTCTATCAGACGCGCTGCTCTCCACCAGCGCTTCGCCTCCCTTGTCAGTTTAAAAGTGGCGAATGCTACCTTCTGCTCATCCGTACATGGAAGCACCGCCAACATCTCCTCGATATCCTGGACCCAATTTTCAGTTACAGTCTGGTCATCTCCTCCAACAAAGGATGGGGGCTTCATACGTGTAAATTGCTCAATCGAACAGCCACGCTCCCCCTAACTCCTGGCCATCTCAGCCATCACCTACTGAGTGACACTACGCAGCACAGCATCAGTATCTTCTCCACCTATGCTGGAAGGTCCAGGCTTGTCTTCCCCAGCATTCGTGCCACTACTTCCTAGGTTCATCCTGAAAACAAGAAAACATACTTAAGCAACTTATCCCCTATAAGGACCTATCCTGTATCAACTCAAAATTAACTACCTTCCCTGACCTTACCCAATATCTAGTTCTGTCATCCAAACACACGACCCGATAATAGTTTACTATGGTTTTCCTGAAATCGTCACCCCAGGAAAAGCACAGAAACCACTACGGAATTCTTGTACCGAGACACGGAACAAACCTCAAATCCTTTTTCCTATACTCTGGTATTGCTTCTGCTGCACTCTAAAGTCTATAGAACCTAGTAAACCTAGGCTCTGATACCAAACTGTAACGACCTGCTAAATAAACTATTTTTTTTTTATACCATAACATTCAACATACTCTAATACCATACTGGAATAACTCAACCATAAACCTAAGCAGCAAGAAGCAGAACTGAATAAACATATTCATATGTAAATATATACAATACCACACCACACAATATCAGAGTACTACATGTTTTCCAAAATATATACATACTTCTGTTCCCCAAAATACCCTTAACTAGCTAGGGTATGCAAAAATACTCTCAAAATGAACTCACTCTCCACTGGCAGGGCAGTACAGAAGCCCCTCTATCTGCGAGCCTGGACTGCTCGCCTACCTGGATCACCTGAAAAATGTTTCAACACTGGGATGAGCCAATGCTCAGTAAGAAAAATATGCTATTACTAGTGTGTAGCAAATGAGCTACTATATATCATGAAGTTTGTTTTCACATAAACATGATTAGCTGAATACAAAAGTACCGTACAAATAATAAAATACACCACCCCTTTTCCCTATTGCTTAACACAACAGTATTATGGTTATGATTCAAAGTACTTTTAGTGTACATAAGTATGGTCCCTGTTTCTGTAAATCCGTACGTATGTAATAGTAACTGAAACTGTTCCCTATGGCTATCTGTGTGTCATGACTTGCCCCTTTATGACAGGATTGTGTGGCCCGTAGGCAGGATTTACCCTGACTGGCCAACCAGGAATAAATCACTGAACTCCATCAGTCGATCTGCCCACCTCAACCCATATTTGTATGGGCAGCCTGACCTCTTCAAGGGCCTAGGTGATCGACCTTACCACGTATTATCTAAATAGGTGGTTGCACTCATAAAGTAACATAGTATCTGTAGCAACGGTACCGTGCTCTGTAGCTGCAAGTCCAACAGGGTCTGATATCATATAATATATTTCTATACATATCTATCTGATTTACAATGATTCTGAAGTATTGAAATAACCATGATGCTGCATAAATTGTAACTGTAGTTCATACGTAATATTGAGAACTGTATAATCATAACACTGTCTTTTGCATAATCTTAATACTGAAATTGCATAATCATAATACTGATATTCATATAATCATGGTACTAAGATTCATAAAATCATGGTACTGAACTATCGTAAAATCAGAATACTGAAATATCGTAAAATATACATCCGTACTATATTCACAATCAAAAGCCACACGATACTGTAATACATAATTTTCATCAATTAATAAACTGTATAATATTTTAAAAATGTCTAGCATAACATATTTCCCTTACCTAACTATTAGAAAGCTCCTAGGGAATACTAGCCTAACACCCGCAGGGCCTCCTACAAAACACCCTGAAAATAATATATGCCAGAACATAATATCAGTATTTCTCCACCTACATTATTTTCCACAACTGTCATAAGGCCAAAAAGGGTCTAAAAGACCTTACCCTGAATTTGGGATGAAATCCAACTCTGTTTTCCCGACGATCCGCTCCGGTAGATTTGCAGAGAACTCCGCCAGGAGTGTCGTGGTAGCTTCGGATCGTTGATCTGGCGACTGGTGGGTCCGGAATCAAAGAGAGAAGCAAGAGGGAGACATAGAGAGAGAGAGAGAGAGAGAGAGAGAGAGAGAGAGAGAGAGAGAGAGAGAGAGAAAGAGAGAGAGAGAAGGGAGAGAGGCGCGGTGAAAATGATAAATATCCCAAGATTCCACTATTTATAGGGCTAGGTTCGTCGACGAGACACGTCACCTCGTCGACGAGCCCTTCATAAAATTCGTCGACGAATACAGGGTTTCGTCGACGAAATTCAGAGCAGCCCGAATCATCTCTTGGTATTTTCTCATCGATGAAGTCCTGTGTTCGTCAACAAAATCCTATATACCTTCATCGACGAAACCCTATGTTCGTCGACGAAGTCTACGGCCTCCTTCTGTTCCATTTTCTATTTCTCTCTCTCTTATTATTTAAATACTATTATTCTTCGGGTCACTACAGTGACTGAGCTTACAAACATATTATACTAATAGATAACTGAAACTAAATCTAACTGGTAAAACATATCATAATACATCATACACTCATATAGTTTAAAATACAACTGACATCTCTGAGTACTATTTATTCATAATTCTAGTACTATAGAATATCTGCTGTTGTTTCGTAAATCTATATACATACAAGTAACTGTGATAATACCCTGGAAAACTGTACATCCTGATTTAACCTTTACCCCTCCTCAGCCCAGCCCTGACACAAACTTCGTGGCACGATAGCTGGTAAACTGCACTCCACCAATCCTCAGCCTGGCCCTGACACAAACTCTGTGGCACGGTAGTTGGAAAACTGATCTGAAATAGCAATGACACCGTGCTCTACTGATAACTGATCTAATTCATCAGGGTCTAATACTGTATATATGTATTATCTTACTGTTTCATCATGATTTCAAAATAATCATAACACAATAAATTTGATCTGAAATACTGAAACATCTGACTGAATAATATGTAATTGTCCAAGTGTTATGGTTTTGGAAATCATGGAATTCTATAAATGCTGTAAAAATATCTTTCTGTAAAATATTTGTAAAATTTCTATCTGTAAAATATCTGTCTAAATATATATATATATATATATATATATATATATATATATACATTGTAATTTATAATTCTGTAAAATTTGATAATACATATTTCTGTGCATAAATTCTGATAAGTCATGGTATTTTGAAAAACTATATAAACTCTATACTGAACAAATATCTACTTAGGTCACACAACTAATAAAACACATGTTCTGAAATCCATGAAGCTATATAATCAATATTCTATATCTTGTTAAAAAAATACCAAATTTTATTGATAAAATTCCTGAATTTCCTAGCATAACATATTTCCCTTACCTATCTGGCTGGGAGGCTCACCTCTAACTCTACCCTCACGCCTTCAGCGTACCAATATCAAAATCTTGCAATAATTTATACAAATTCCTCGATGAATCACTGAATTTCCCAAGAAAATTATCCACTCATATTTCTTGAACCTACCTATTCACAATTTCTTAAACTTTAATATACTTGAGTTTCTGGAAAAAATATTTGCTGGGCTTCTAAACCCATGCCTGCAAGGTCCGAAAAACTCCCTGACCTTGAAAATATAACACCCTAATTTTATTCCACTAAACACCAGTATATACCCTCACAACACAAAATCCAAGCTCAGATAAAACTAGTAATATTGGAAATACCTAAAAATCCACTTACCCTGATTTTGGGATGGTTCCCAAACTTCCCAAATCGAATTTTTGTGCTGGCTATGTTGTAGAGAATCTCCCCAGGATCACCGTGGTGGCTTCTAATCATCGAACCGAGGAGAATCGGAGCTAGAATCGTAGAGAGAAGGCAGAGAACCTGAAATCTAGAGAGAGAAAGGAAAAGGAGACTGAAATTTTTGTCAAAATTGTTGTTTTGCATATTTATAGGTGACTGGCCACGTGGCCACATCGATGAGCCATGTCACCTCATCGATGAGTCTAGAAGGGAGTTCATCGACGAACACCTAACCCTCGTTGACAAGTTTCAGGCCCCAAAATCAACCCTCTCGGAAAGTTCTCGTCAATGAGACACGTGTCCACATCGATGAGCCCAAGAAGGATGCTCGTGGGCGCTCGTTGATGAGACCCTGTGAGTCCCTTTTTGAAATTTCATTTTTCTCTCTTTTCTTTTATTATTTAATTACTATAATTTTTTGGGTCTCTACAACCAGGGTCCATCGATTTTGATCGGGACCCACGATTTACGTTTCAGTTCTAGAAGAGCTTACAAAGAGCTTTGGGTTCCCAGTTGGCTTTTAGCACGACCTTTCATCCTCGGAATGATAGACAAACAGAGAAGATCGTACAGATAATGGAAGATATGCTGCAGGCTTGTGTGTTGGATTTTGGGGGTAGCTGGATTCAGTATCTGCCATTGGAAGAATTTACTTATAACAAGAGTTACCATGCCAGTATTAGGATGGCCCCATATGAGGCATTGTATGGTCAGAGGTGTCAATCTCCATTATATTGGGATGAAATTAGTGAAAAGCATATTTTGGGACCAGAGATTGTACAGTGGACTTCTGAGAAAATCAAGCTTATCCAGGAAAGAATTAAAACAACTTAGAGTCGACAGAAAAGCTATGAAGACACTCACCAAAGGTAGCTAGAATTTAGTGTAGGAGATCATGTATTTTTTATAATTGCACTAATGAAGGGTATGATGAGATTTGGAAAGAAGGGTAAGCTTAACCCTAGGTATACTGGGCCGTTTGAGGTATTGGAAAGGATCGATCCAGTTGCCTACAGGTTAACGTTACCTCCAACGTTATCTAAAATACACGATGTATTTCATGTGTATATATGTTGAAGAAATACATCCCAGATCCATCATGTATAATAAGTTATGAGGTACTGGAGATTGGAGATACACTATCATATGAAGAAGCTCCAGTTCAGCTCCTAGATCATAAAGAACAAGAACTATGCACTAAGAAAATCCCACTAGTAAAAGTACTTTGGAGGAACCATGTAGTTAAGGAAGTTTCGTGGGAGCTAGAGAAGGAAATGTGTCAGAAGTACCCACATCTATTTGAGGGGGCCCAACATTAGCCAAAAAAGGTAGTAGTTTAGGTAAGTATTCGTTATATGTAAGTAGGTTTTGTGCCTGTTAAGTAGTTCAGGTGTTTTTGATTGTAGATTTGCATGTAATAGTTTGAGTTTTGAGTGGTTTTGGGAGAGTTTTATTTTAGTTATTGTAATCTCCCAGAACCATAAATGTAACCACGGTATTCCTTCGCCATAAGTGAGGGTAATTAATAAAATTTCAGTGATTTTCACCAAAGGTTAGTGTAAGTGCTAAATGGAAAATTTTGACGACAAAATTTTATAAGGATGGGAGAATGTGGAGACCCAGAAAATAATAAAAATAATAATAAGTCATAAAAAGGAGAAATTAGTTTGGTTTAAGGCCAAACTCTCGACAGTTTTGGAGGAGCTCAGAAAATCGTCGACGATTCCCCCTATGCCAGCAACCCTATATAAAGGGTTGAGTTCATTTTTCTTGTTAAAAATCAAGTTCTCTCTCTCTCTCTCTCTCTCTCTCTCTCTCTCTCTCTCTCTCTCTCTCTCTCTCTCTCTCTATTTGATTTCTCTCCCGAAACAAGCCCAAATCAGCAAATAAACATCATTTCAGGATTCTGGCGACGATTCTATGCAATTTAACCGGAGCGGTTTCGTAATTCAGGTTTTCCAAGCACCACTCCAAAACTAAGGCAAGGAAGTTGTTTTTCTAATTTAGTTAGTCATTAGGAGTATGTGGGCCTAGAAATGTTAAAATGATTGTTATTCTGTGGTTGAGTTGATTGAAATAGGGTTTATGGATACAGGGTTTTGTGCGAATGCCGCAGGCATGATTTTTGGATCCCTACAAGCTTTTCTTTAGGAATCAGGTAAGGGGATAGATTATGTTAGGCATTTTTAGAAAATTTACTAGTTAAAAAGCAGTTTTGGATATCAAAAATTATATGTATAATTTTTCTGAATAATCAGGCATATGGAAATGATGTTTGTAAATTAATGTACGTTTTGAGAAATATGTTGTTTGAACTGCGTAAACTCTAGAAACAGATTTAATATTATTTTTAATACTCACTCGTGTGGCATGAGTATGACTATTTTACAGTATGTATACATAGACCGGAATATTTTATGTTTATACAAAACCAATGCAGTTTGATAAATATTTTTAGAAATGATATTGTAACGACCTACTAATAAAATAAAATATTTTTTCCGATTTTAATATCAAACATTAACCTAAACAGCGGAAATCCACATATATAAACATAACCACATAAATTACAATACCAGAGCGTTTAAATATCCCATAAATTATACATAAATCATTGTTCTCCTTAAAACTATTCCCTACTGAAATCCGGGCATACAAAAATACTACCCAAAAATACTCACTCTCAAAAAGGGTAGTACAACAACCCCTCTACCTGCGAGCCTGCTCTGCTCACCTAGCTGGTTCACCTGAAAAACAATTTAACACTGGGATGAGCAAACGCTCAGTAAGACGAAACATGTTATTACTAGTGTGTGCCCAATGAGCTATAATTGGGTAAAAATAATCTGATTTAAGAATAATATGAATAATTGGATCTAAAAATGCTGATATTATATAACGTATAATAAAAGCATTAATTACTTAACTTAACCTGCCAATATGTATGAAATTACTTTTCATATTAATACTACTATTCTTGAAAGTCTGATAGTACTCATAATGTTTGAGAAATTTCCCTAGATGGCTATATGTCATGATTTAACCCCTCATGATAGGGTTGTGTGGCCCGAAGGCAGGACCTATACTAGTTGGCCGACCAAGGTAAGTCAATTGAACTCCGACAGTCTGATCGGCCCCCTCAATCCATATCTAATGGAGAGCCTGTCCCGACATGGGCACGATCGACCTCATACCACTTATTATCTGAGTAAAGTGGTTGTACTCTAAACTGAATGTCTGTAGTTATGGTACCGTGCTCTGTTGTTTGATCCATCAGGGTCTGATACTATATAGGTAACTGATATCTGTAATATACTGTTTTTACTGTGATTTCTAAAATAACCATAACCCCATAGAATTTAACTGAAATTCTAAATAAACTGACTGAAAATCTGATTTCTGTATAACTAAACTGCTGTCTAAATATCTGTATATCGGGGCGTTATGGTACCGATGAACATGTTATTCTGAGATTACTGAAAATGTATATTTCTGAGTATACTGTACACTGAAAAATTCATCATTCTATAACATGCAAATATCATGGTATTTCTATTAATAATTATAAACATGGTATTCACAAATTCTATAAATATAATACTGTTCTGTTATCAACTCAAGCCACACAAATAAATATTAATATTATCAGGTTCTGGAAACTATAAATATATGTATAATCTGAATAATAATTTGATAAAACATATAATTCGTACTGAAATCGTAAAAGGGTTTCCTAGCATAACATATTTTCCTTACCTGACTACTGGAAAGCCCCTACTGAATATCTGTCCTACACGTGCAGGGTTTCCCACTCAACTCCCTGAAAACAACATTCGTTATAACAGAATATCATTATTTCTTTGTCTCCATCATTTCCTACAACTGCCAGAAGACCAAAAACTGAATAAAAAGCCTTACCCTGATTCTGGGGAGAAATTCGACTCAATCCCACCAACGATCCGCCCCAGCAGACTTGAAGAGAACTTCGCCAGGAGCGTCGTGGTGGCCTCAGATCGTCGATCTGGCGAACAACGGGGCCGAAATCGAAGAAAGATGGAGGAGAGACCGTATGAGAGAGAGAGAGAGAGAGGGGGGAAGATTTGCATTGATTTTTCTGCGATTAAACCAAGTTTAGGGCTATTTATACTGCGGCCTTCGTCGACAAGCCACGTTATCTCGTCGACAAGTCTAATAGGCAATTTGTTGACGAACTCTCCTATTCGTTGATGAAATTCAAAATCGCCCAAAACATTTTCTTGGTATCTTCTCATCGACAAAACATGCCCTTGTTGACAAGACCCTCTTGTACCCTCATCGACGAATCCCCTGTGTTCGTCGACGAAGCCATGAGAAAATTTCTAGGTTATTATATTCAAAATGCAATGTCGTTGACGAATTATGCTACCTCCTTCTGTTTCTGTTCCCATTTCCCTCCCTATTTATTATTTAAATAATATTATTCTTCAGGTCATTACAGATATAGATATCACAAAAAATATGACATTATACAGTATATTATTACAGTTTAGCTGGCCTAGTGCGGTGATATTTTAGTCAGCCTAGTGCCGTGATATTTCAGCCGGCCTAGTGCCATGACAGCTCAGCCAGCCCAGTGTTGTGATCAGATATATATATAACAGTTATTTAGAAATTTTAATGTGACAGATTTTATACAAAAACATGAAACGAGTTATGTTGACTTTGGTGTGATCCCAAAAAGGGAAGGGGTGAATTGGACATTTAAAACTTTTCGGCTAATTTAAAATATTTCGTCGATTCACCACAGTTCATATCTCATTCAATATTGAAAGTGTGTATGTAAAACAATTAAGTTATCAGTGCAGACATACACGGGTATCTCATTTAAAATAAATGTGCATGCAAATGATTATAACTTTAAGTGAAAAGAAATAAACATATGGAAATTAAAGTGCATAAATTAAATGAAAGAGAGAAAGAGAGAGCAACACACGATATTTGTTATTGAGGTTCGGCCAAACCAGCCTACGTCCCTGCCTTGGGCATAGCCCCCAAGGATTCCACTATTCCTGCTCACTTAAACGGGTGGAGCAAAAGCCGTTTACATCCTCTTCTTACAACACAAGGAAAACCCCAACTCAATTACTAGGCTGAGCCGAACTAATCTCACTTATGGGGTTGAGACTCCCCAGTTCAATTTCCGGGCTGAACAGAACTAGTCACACTTACGAGGCTGAGACTTCCTAGTTCAATTAACGGGTTGAACCCAACCAGTACAATAAAAACCATTTTTGTACAAAGTAATGCTTCTAAAAATTCAAGCTAAGATGTACACGTTTAAGCTCAAATAAAAGCACTCTCTAAAGATATGAAATAATGCTCAGTAGAGTAAAGGGTGTTTTCTAAAAATGATTTTGCACAAAACAAAAATACAAACATTTGATATTCAATGTGCAAATCAAAGCAAGAATGTATTTCTCCAATCAACATATTTACCATGGAAATATATGGAGAAATCTCAAGGCTTAACTCTCAAAAAGTTTTTCAAATATGCAAGTAAGAGAGAGTAAAACACTTGAAAATAAATGCCCAAATAAATGTTCTCTTCAAAGAGATTTTCAAAATAATTAATGGAAGAGAATTGAGAGTATAAAATATAACCCCAAAGATATTTTGCAATAAAAATATGTTTTTGGGAAACTTTGATTAAGATAAAAATTAGAGAGAAAATGGGTTAATCAAAGTTGCTAATTTGAGTTATGAAAGGGGTATATATAGACTCAGGGAATTTTTTGACAGTTGGAGACAAGTTGGGCATTATTAAAAACGTTTAATTAATTTTTAACTCTAATTACCCCAATTAAAATTGAGCAACCTGAGAGTTTCGGTCACCCGAACACTCACAAAGAGAAAAAGCGTTTTTTGAAGTTCAGGTGCCCATGGACAAGGTCGATTGGTTAAATCGAAAGTGATTTCAAAAGACCGTAGTTTGGTTGCCCGGTCTAAAGTTTGATTTACTAAACTCACGTGTTCGATCGCCCGAGGGTATTTTGAACGAGGAGTTTGGGCACCCGAGTTGTTGGGAAAAGTTAGTATGTGTGTTCGGTTGACCGAGGATAGTGAAGTCCTTTTTGATTTGGTTGCCCAAAGTCAAGTCAACACTTTGACTTCCCAACAGTTCGGTCGACCGAGGTGTTTTTAACGCCAAGGTTCGGTCGCTCGAATCCTTATAATTTTTACCCTATAAGTCCAGTTTAACTCTTATTATTTTCCTAAGTGAAGTGCAAGGTCCTAGGGTCTTTCTAAGGTCTAGGCATTTTAATGAAGTCAGCCCTAAGAGCTTTTGATTAACCTACGGTCTATCTACGACATTACTAAGCATCCAAATATATCATGCATGCATATGCAATATATTACAAACTATATATAAAAATAAATGTATATACAACTGAAATATGTCTTCTTCTTCCTTCTTTACTCTTTGACTCCATGAAATATGCTAGATTTGAGCTTTAAGACCTTCCTTGGTTTCCATGTTTTTTTGATCTTATGTGTGACCTGAATAATACATGTTCACGCACTAAAACACGCACATAAGAAACACTTGTGTTTGTCAGCCTCAAAACAGAGATTAGACTCAAAAAGCCAACAGGTTATGTTACAATTATTTATGAAATGTACTATATGATAGCAGAACCTTGATGGCTTAGTTTAGTTTCAGAGCACGGTACCGTAACTATCAGTTCATATTAGTGCCACCACACGTCTCAGATAGAGTGTTGGTGATTGGATAGTCGATTGAGCTTAGAGAAGAGTAGTATACCCCCCTGGCAGTCCAAACCAGGCTAGGTAGACCAATTGTACAACCAACCATTGTTAAGTCCCGCCTACGAGCCGTACAACCTAATCATGTGGGGGTAATACATGATTCAACTAGCTATCCATCAAGGGGGAAATTTCCAGTATTATACAGTTATAGCAGGTGATTTACATGTTATAGAAATTTATTATGATATAGTATGCTTATGTTTAAAGTACAACTGATGATATTCTATCCCACTTACTGAGAGGTGTCTCACCCCAGAATTCAAACATTTCAGAAGATCCAAACAGGTGAGCAGAGTGAGCTCCGGGGTAGAGGAGGTATTGGTACAGTCCTAGATTCAGGGTAAGTGATGAGTTGGGAAATGTGTTTTGTATAATCCCTAAGACGATTTATGGTTTTTGGGGATGCACATGTATATTTATGGAGATAGTAAAACTCATGTATTGTTTATATATGGTTTAAGTATATTATGTTTTCTACTACATAGATAGTATGTATTTATAGACATACATCCTCAGTACCCACTATGGGTTCGAGATGACACTATAGATATTATTATTGGTATCACAGTACTTTAATATTTTTAGCAGTATGAAAAAAAAAATGTAGCTGAATTTTAGGGCTGTTACAAGAAGATAGAGAGAGAGATAGATAGATAGAGAGAGAGAGAGAGAGAGAGAGAGAGAGAGAGAGAGAGAGAGAGAGAGAGAGAGTGCGAAGAAAGAAAAAAAAGGTGAAAAAGAAAAAAAAATGTTTTTATATCAATTCATTAATGGGACACGTGTCACGATATGAATGATGACATGTGCACGCTCAGGATTGCACATTTGGGGAACAACATGGGGCAATCTTGGCTGTCCAATATTTGTTTTCTCTAGATGGCTGAATCACTACCGCAGTGATCTATGTCAAATACCCAGAACGAATCATGTTATGTCCAAGCCTAAAATACAAGGGGGCCCAATTAGGCCTAACTCAATCTCATCTAGGCCACACTCCATCCCAGCCAAAACCAGACCCAAATCAACCCAAACATTTACGACCTAACCATAAAAGCCCCAAATTCAACCAAACTCCCAACTAAACCCGAGCCTAACCTAGATTCAACCATAACCCTAGTTTAGCCTAACTCAAATTGAAAGAAGATCATGTTTGGCTCACGAGAAAGTGATAGAAAATTCGAGAAACTAGCCAAAAAAATTAAAAGAAAAATAAAAAAAACTAATTTTCACCCAATTTGAAAGCAGAGGGCTTAGAACTCTGTGTTTGTGCTTCCCTTTCAATTCAAACCTACAAAAATGAAAAAATAAAAAAAGGGGGGTGAGATATGAGAGAAAATAAAAACAACAAAAGAAAATTAGAAAGCAAAAGGAAAGAGTGAGAGATAAGTCCAGGAGGGAGTGCGAAGAAGAAAGAGAAAGGGAGAAAGAGAGTTCTACAAAAGAGAGAATGGATAGAAAGAAAGGGAGTACAGAGAAGAAATTGGAGAGAAGAGAAAGAGAATAAAATGATCGAAGGAGAGAGAGAACGAGAAAACATAAATAGAGAAGAAATGGATAGAGAAGAGAAAGAGAGTAGAAAAGATCGGAGAGAAAGAGAGAAGTCAGAGAGAGAGTGCAAGATAAAGAGAGAAGAGAAGAGAAAGGGAGAATAGGGCAGGGAGGAGAGAGAGTGTAGAGAAAGAAAAGAAAGGTGAAAACGAAAAAAAAAATGTTTATATCAATTCATTAATGGGGACATGTGTCACCTTATGAATAGTGGCACGTGGCGTGCTTAGGATTGCGCATTTATGGAGCAACATGATGCAATCGTGGCCATCCAATCTGTGTTTTCTCTAGACAACCAAATCGCTATCATGACAGTGATCCGTGTAAATACCTAGAATGAATCGCGTTTTGTCACGTGGTAGGTGACATCATGCTGACATCACTCTACTGTAGAAATTTTAAAAAATAAAAAATAAAAAATAAAACAAAAGCCACATGTCGCCACTGTTGGCTAACACGTGGCTAGCCTTTCCCCAACTGGGTTATTCTGGTTTAAGCCAAGTCAACTTGAATTGACTTGTTGGATGTGCGTCCCAATGACTAAACAAAGGGTAAAGAAATATTTCAAACCTCATATATTAGTTCTAAGGGAGACTTATCTAATAAGATCCCCTCATTTGGAAGTCTTATTAGACATTTCTAAATCACACATTATTTTATATTTTTTTAAATTTTAAATATTTATTTATTTTTTAAGAATTTAATTAAAAATCATTAGATTCAATATAAGGATAATTCATGATTAATTAGGTATCGTTCGTAGAACAGGTGTATATGTGTGTTAATACCTTCTTCTCGCATAACTAAATTCTTGATCCCAATTTTGGTAAATACAGACCAATACTTTTGGTTCTTTGACGCTATGACTAGTCTAAATACAAATCAACAAGTAGTAATTAGGTGAGCTCATTTCGGTAAATAACAGGTTAGTGGCGACTCCATTAAACTTATATTATTATTATTTCTCGTCATTCCGAACCCTTCTCCAAGATGTTACGACAAGTAGCACTAAATCTTCAAAAATATTATTTTTATTTAACAAACATAGGGGATAAAGTTGATGCCAAAAATAAGAGTTTTTTTCCTTGTTAGAAAAGAAAAAGAAAAAGAAAAATTAAGCATGTTGAGAATAGAGATTTATTGAGATGAATTGAGTGCACTAGCCGATAAACACTGCTTATGCTATTTATGGCGAGGCATCATCGCATCAATATCACCACATGTACTAATTTTGCCTTCCATCTTCACTAATATTGAATTCCATGTATGGATGTCAATTTTATATATATACTTCAAAATACCACCAATGCTATATTGCTATATATATATATATATATATATATATATATATATATATATATTTATTTATTTATTGAATTGGAAACATGCTCTTTAAATGTTGAGATATTTTTTATTTTTTAATCCTTTATATTCCTCTAAAAATTTGAATATTAAAATTTTAGCATATAAGTCTCAAATTTTAACCACTTATTAAGAGACATTTCTAAATTTGTACTATATAACAACTTCACAATTTAAAAAATAAAAAAGAAAAAAAATGATAAATTCAGTATTTTGAGGAAAATATCAACACTTTTTTTTTTTTTACCTCTCTAGAAGTTTAGCAAAAATACCCAAAATTCAATGAAATTCGGTAAAAAAAATATAAATCAAAAGTTATTATTATTTTATTATGTTTGCCTGGAACTTGAAAAATCTTTGGGAAAGGAAAGGAAAGGAAAGGAAAATATGAAAAAAAATTCACTTTTCATGTTTGGTTATTAAAGAAAATAAAAAATAAAAAATAAAAATATATATACTAAATTAATCAATAAAAATATAATTTCACACGCCATTTACATTTAATTTTTCTTAACTCTTAATCATATCAAAACAATTTTTTATTTTTAGTAGTATTTGGTATTGAAGAAAAATATAGTGGAAAATAAATTTTCTTCTTATTTTTTGTTATCTTTTCTCTTCCCAACCGAACCCCTTGATCCATACAGACCCTAAATCTCAGAAGAAGTTTGTGAAAATTTTGAAATTTTAAGGAATTCGTGCACTTTTTTCTTTTACGAATCCCAACCAAATTCAATGGGTTTTTTCTTGTATTAAAATGATAGATGATGGGATTTGACCTTAATTCTCTCTCATAGTAGACAATCACAGTTATTCAGACTCACTAATAATTTTTGTCTATCCCTAAATTTGGTCAATTAATCTACATATGTTGTCAACTTTAATATGTCCGTATAATTGGTTAGTAAGATCCTTATTATAAGGATTATTAATTACCATCAATGCCATGGTAGCATTGTGACTTACACATCTCAAGGCCTAAATTCAAACTATGGGTTGATCTATATCTCTTTTAATCTTGTACATAGGTAAATGTAGCCTCCCCTACTATGATTTAAATATTCTTCCACTTACACACATATATACATATGTATGTGTTATATAGGGAAGTTAGGGGTGACAAAACAGGTCGAAACCTGACGAGTGATTCGTAACCCGCCCATTTAAATCGAGTGTAGGTTTAATACAAGTTGGTTCGTTTAGAAAAAGGGTCAACCCATACCGGGCCCGTTTATTTAAAAATAAAATAAATGAGTATTTTTTTTTATTAAAAATGTCATTTTATATGAAATGTTAAAAAATTTTAAAATAAATAAATTATATTTTTTAAACGAGTGACTCGTCTATCAAACGGACGAGTTTAGATTTACATAATAGTTACTCATTAATAAACAGATCAATCCGAACCTGAGCCCATTTATGACCTGCATGAACCCGACCCGTTCACCCATTTTGTCATCTCTAATGGAAGTTTTAAAAATTTTGCTCATTTTATTTTAGAAATTTTTTTTATTTTTTATTTTTTAAATTGCAAAAATTCTATCTTATTTTTTGGTGTTTTGAACTTTTGTACTTAAAAAAAAAAAAAGAAAATAAAAAAAATTGTCTAGTTGTGCAAGAAAAGAAAATTTATATTTATATATATTTCAAATATTTAAAAAAAGATACCACGGTTTTAGAGTTTTTTTAAGATAATTTAAGTTATTGTTTGTAGTATAGATTTTGGCTTTAGAATTGGATTTTTAAAAGATTTGGAAGAAATTCAATCAATAAAATTTTATACTATATTTTTTTTCCCAAATTCACACAAGTTTAAATCCTACATCCATTAAATCAAAAATTTCTAAATTAATTAAAAAATATTTTCTTATTTTTTTTCCACAAGAAAATAATTCAATTTACTATTATTTTTTAAGTAAATATTGTATAATTGAAAATTTACTAACTTTTTTTTTTGGAATTATTTAAAAAATAAAAAATAAAAAATACGTCCACAATTAAACAGACCCTAAAATTTTACATTCGAATGTTCCAAAAAAAAAGTGTGTATAAACTTGGCCAAATATGAATCGACATTAATCTATTTAAATAAATAAAAAAGAAACTAAGTAGCGGTCCATTAATATATGGATTCCACTGAAGTCCTACTTTTAAAATAGGTTATATGTAGTTTGTACGTATCATTGTTTCTTCCATAGCAGGCACAATGATGATCATTGCAAGTAAAAAAATGGGTCAACCCGTGATGCACGGGTCATGGTTGGGCTCACCCACCCTACTATATATGGGGTATGGCACGGGTTTGGGGGGCTGACGTGGACGTCACTATAAGACAACAGCCACGCGCGAGGTCCGTCTCGCGTGCTTCAATTTTCAGATGGACAAATATGCTTTTTTTTTTTTTAATGTACCCAAATTGGGAGGAGGAGAAATTTATAATATTAACAGTTCGTATGGTTTACGTAAAATAAATAAAAAATTTTTACGTGCACAAATAAAATATGCCTGGTGATAAGAAATGTAATCCACATTTTATTTTATTATATTAAATAATTATATAAAATTATTGGGAGCAAATCAGAGTCAAGATTTGAGGATGGAAAAGAGGAATATTTGTTAATATTTAAAGCGAGGAGAGTCAATGGAGGGTGTCATTATTATTATTATTATTATTATTATTATTATTATTATTATTGTCATCTTCAACATTGCATCGGAGACTAAGGTATTTCTTATTTAGAAGCATGAAATTGAGAATTAAATTTAAAATTATATGTATTTAATATAATTTTGAACAAAAGATACTAATATTTCTTGAAGTTTGGCAAAAAGACGATAATCTCTCATGAGATTTCAAAAATTTGAGAGATTTTAAGGGTTTTCTTTAGATTTGTAAGTAGACACAAATCTCCTCTTGTATTTTACAAAAACAAAAAATTTAGAGGAAATTTTTATCTTTTTGACAAAATGTCTGAGACCTTTTTGAAATCTCAGAGGAGGTCTCTAAATCTGTCTTTTTGAAATCTTTGGTTCATTTAGTTTGGAAAATAACTTTTGTCATTTTAATTTTTAAAAATTACAAAAAAATTTGTGAAATATGTAAACAATAATAAATAGTTTTAGTATTATTTGCTTGTGAAATAGTTTTATTTTTTTTTATAGAGACTAGAGTTTCTTCTAAATTCATGCAAATCTAACTTCAAACCCTAAATTCCATGTTCAACTTACCTTATATAAATTTTGAAAAATTAGAAACAATATTTTGAAAATAAATCTAAAAAAAAATATTTTCCACATTTAAGGCTTAGTTTGGCCCCTTTGTGTGTGTGTGTGTGTGTGTGTGTGTGTGTTTTTTTTTTTTAAGGGCCTTTTTGAAAAGAACTTATATATATATATATATATATATATATATATATATTATTATTATGTTGTCCTAGTGATGATGAGATTGTTTGAGAAAATAGGATAGTTGGAAGAAAATTTAATATTAAGTAATCGAATATCTGCAATTGAACCAGAAATATAATAGTGTGCAAGTTGATTGAGTGGTCTAAAATGCAATGTGTTAAAAGGAAAATAAGGAATAAAGTTTGAGGGTTAACTTTGTTGAGTAATTTATAAATTAGTTGTACATGAAAATCAACTATAGTGATAAGTCGATTAGAATGGCCGAACAAATATGATGTAATTGAAATAGATTTTCAATTACTTTTAGTCATATTTGATAAAATTTAACCTTTCTAATATCACATTTAAAAAAGGAAAATTATCTTTTTGTTATCATTATTTTTAGATAGCAAGGAACTAAAATGAAAAAGTTATTGAGAGAGAGAGAGAGTATGATGATTTGCATTTGATAATATCCCCGTTCCCTTTTTTAACTCCAAATGTATCTATTAACATATACTATGAAAGAAATTTATTTATAATTATATTCTTAATAAATTCTTTACATTTTATAAAATAAGAAAATCCACTAAATGGAGCACATTACTACAATGTATCTTCCATGTCTAACAACTAAACTCCTACTCTAGACCCCAACCTTAATAACACAAACAAAATAGTACTCGAAATCCTAAACCTCTTAATTCGAGCCTTGATAACATATTATTTCAGTAGATCAAAAGGTTATGTTTGATATTAAACTTCAAAAATAGTTGTTAGTACAATTTGCAAGAAAATTAAGTAAGAAATTAAAAATGTTGATAATTTGACGATCCACAACTGAAAACTTCTACTTTATTAGTAAAAGTGTACTACCCACAAATGCTTCCAAGAACTACTTTTATGGTTTGACCTTAACCCCCCTCAAATAAATTCTTATTGTAGACACCCCAAATTGTCCAAGGTTAATATAAAAAAATCAGGCTAAATTTCATTTCATAAAATAAAAATACATAGGAAAAATTGAGATACAGAGAAAATAAAATTTGACAATGAAAAATAAATAATAAATAGAAAAGAAAAAATAAAATGAGGGGAAAGGGTCTTCAGTTCTTCATGCTGGCACCTATAGACACACATAATAAAAATTCAGTTAGGGAATCTGAGTTTAAAATTGATTAGCTACTTAAGATTGATTGAACAATTTAAAATTGATTAATCAACTTAAATTAGCAAATTAGTTTTAATTTTGATTGATTGATTTGAATTTGATTGGTTAATCAAATTGGATGCAAATTACTTTTCAAGTCCTATAAGTCGAGGCTTCTGAAAAGAGTCGAGGACACATGGAGAGATTCACATAGTGAATACAGAGAGTTAGTTTGAGGAAGTCATTCAAGCAGTTTTAGTAAGAAAATCAAAGCAAGTTTTGATTGAAGGTTTGAGGAAATTTCTAGAGAGTCGAGCTTCTAAATTCAGAGGTTTTGGATGTTCTAAAAGTTAGATTTGGGATTTAGGATTGCAGACAAAATCAAAGGGGATTTGAAGATTGGAGGGGCTGAAGACCAAAGGTTGGTTTTAACTTTTATGTTTTTTTTTTTTTTTTTTTCTTGTTCAACCCAGTAAAGAAAAAAAGTGTTATGAAAATGACCTGATAATCCGGATCCAATTGGTGGATCTAACCCATTAAACTGGGTCCATTGACCCAATCCAATGAACCCGAGTTGACCCGACCCATCTGACTGGTGGATCCACAGACTCGAGATCCAAGTCCAATTTGGATATGGGTCTATTAACACTGGAGTCTATTCAGCCCAAAATTCATAGCCCAAAGCCCAAAATCTTTTAAGTGAGCATGGGTTGAGTCCATATATTCAGCTTGATGTAGGTTGGGATGGGTTGGCTTAGTCCTACAATTCAACCCTCACACAAGCACATACACTAAATACACTTTGACTTAAGAATTTAATTAACTAACATAAACATGATAAATCATATGATATTTCGCATGTTGTCATATTTTGAAATGGTGTATAATATTGTCTAGAAAAATAAGTCTCAAGAGTTCTTTTACAAAAGAATCAAGTTAAATGCAGAAAAATGATATTTCAATATTTCAAGAATGAAAGTTTTATGTTTAGAACAATAATATTCCCAGAATTATTTTAAACTAGTAAGTATCAACATTGTAATCTTTTGGCTTAAATGTGCTAAAGTTCAGATTTTCGAGTAAAGGCTGATACAAGGATAAGCATGGATTCAAACAATGTGAAATAATATTGAAAACTAAAGGTTCAGGGTGACTTCAGTCGCCTGGACTTAAGCGTCAGTCGCCTGAAGAATTTATAAACAAAATTCCAGATAGGTAGTAGCGATTCAGTTGATTGAGCCAAAGACCTCAATCACCTAAAGAATTTATAAACAAAATTCCAGATGGGCAGTAGTGATTCAGTCGACTGAGCCAAAGACCTCAATCACCTAAAGAATTTTTAAACAGAATTTCTGGGAGGCAGTAGCAGTTCAATCGATTGAATTGACGTGGTCAGTCACTTGAACTCCCATGAATTTTGAATAAAATGCAGGAATCTAATGGATAGTTTCAACTAAGACTATGGGGCTTCAAACAAGGGTTTACAATTAGTTAAGGGTTTATGAAAGTAACAATCTTATCAGAGGAAATTGTTGGATGACTTAGTTTGATTCACCACAAACTCATATCACACCATAAATATCCTGGGAACAAGCTTTAGCACAAAGTAAGGGAGTTGTTGTGTGTATATGAAATGGTTCAAATGAATGCTAATTTACCAATAAATACGATGGATGACTTGAAGATATTCTACACAAGTTAGATCTCGCTTGAAGTTCTTTGAGCAAGCTTTGAAATACCAATATGTATACAACAATGGAATGGTGGATTAGTGGCCGTGGGGTGTATCATGGTGGTGGTTGTGTGGATGATGGAGGGGAAATCGTGAGAGTAAGATAAGGATGGAGTCATTGGATAGAATACTTGTCTCTCACCACCTAATCTCCGTAAAGAACGACGTAGCCTCACACTACACAATCGTAAAAATCAGACAAAGCTAAATAAGCTTCAATAAAAGAAATTCCTTTAATATTCAATATATAAAAAACTTTGCTTCACTAGTTCTTACAATGATACAGGGCATATATAGACTTAGCAAGGGGAAGGGGGAGACAAAGCATTAACTAGCTAAGCTAGCATAGGGGGATAATACAATAAACACACTTGCACTTCCCACACTAGCATGAGAGACAAGCTATTTAACTCTCACCACTTACAAACACAATAAATACTTCAACTTACAATACACATTAAATATACTCACATGCAAGCTAAGTTTACTTAGACTTATTACAACTTTAATATGAAGTAAATGCTAAGGGAGGCATAATCCGTGTGGGGCCCAATGGAACTGTGTGGGGCCCACATAAGTCTTGAAATGGATCTTACTTCAACACTTCCTTGGGTCTACAATTACCTAATAATCTTGAATTAAAATGTCCAAAAAAATACAAATCCATGCAAGATATAAAATCAACATAATTATAATGGTCTTCAAAAAAATGTCTTCCATACAAAAGTCTTCCATCACAAAAAGTCTTCAAATCAAAGAGTCTTCAAATGATCCATGTGTACCTACAAAATAATCATGAAACTGATGTGGACATATGAAGGTTGTTCATGTGTCACCATGTCGGCGAATGAGTGGACATCGAGAGGTCATCCACATGTCACAACATCTAAAAAGATGTAGGTAAGGCATGTCGATCCCCATCACAGCTCCAAGCCCCAAAGCTCAAATTTTTTTAAATGATCATAGGCTGAGCCCACATATTCAAACAAAGCCCAACAAATAGAACCCAAACAAGCTTATATTGATTTAGATAAAAAAAATTTGTTTGATTCGTAATAAAATAAAGGAAAGTGAGAAAAATGAAACTTATCTTGATCTTGGTTTGACTCTGGAGGCTTGAGGGTCTTTGTTTCTTTTGTGTAAATCTGACTTGTAAAACGAAAACAAAAAAAAAACAAAAATGAAAATGAAAATTTTTAGGAAAGGGAGAGTGAAAGAGGATCAAAGAGCAGAAAGGATCTGAGAGAAGGAAAGTGTTGGCTTTTTGAGTCCGATCTCTGTTTTGATTCTGACAAACCACAAGTATTTTATGTGTGCGTTTTTGTGCTGAACATGTATAATTCAAGTCACACATATGTCTTAAAGCTTATATTTGGCATATTCCATGGAGTTAAAGAGTAAAGAAGAAAGAATAAGACATTTGTGTTTTATTTGTAATGCATGTAAGTGTTTATTTCTTTGGTCTGTAATAATGCATGCATTTGCATGATATGTCTTGTATGCTCAGAAATGCCGTAGATTGACCATAGGGACCGAATGACCTTAGGGCACACTTCGGTCTACCAACACAAGGTTTTTGGGTGTACTTGAAAAGACCCTAGGTTCCTACACATTGTGCACAACATCCCCAATATCATTTAACATTTTAGGGGAAATAATTGAGTTAAAATTGGACTTAATAGGCAATCCTGTGAGAGGTCGGGCAACCGAATCACTGGTGTTCAAAACACTTCTGGCGCCCGAACCACTGGGAAGTCAACTAGTTGACTTGGTTTTAGGCGACCGAACCAAATATGAATGTACCATCTACGGGCGACAGAATCCCTGACCTGACACCTTTTCACTAACCCGGGCGACCAAACCTCACATTTATTTTACCCTCGGGCGACTGAACACTTGAGTTCGGTCAATTGAAGTATAGACCGGGTGACCGAAATGCGAACAGAATGATTTTCACCTTGGGTTAGCCAACTGAACCCAGACTCAGGCACCCAAACTTTAAAAATGCCTTTTCTCTTTATAAGTGTTCGGGCGACCGAACTTATGGCTTAGGCGACTGAAACTCTCGAGTTGTAATTTTTTAACTGGGGTAATTAGGGTTAAAACTTAATTAAACTTTTCTAATAATACCCAGTGTGTCCCCAATGGTCAAAAATTTCCCTGAGTCTATATATACCCCTTCATAAGCCAAGATTAGTAACTTTGATTAGCCCATTTTCTCTCTAATTTTTATCCTAATCAAAGTTCCCCCAAAACTTATTTTTATTGCAAAATCTTTTATGGGGTTATATTTTATACTCTCCATTCTCTTCCATTCATTATTTTGAAAATCTTTTTGAAGAGAACATTTAATTTGGGCATTCATTTTGATTTGCACATATAGTTTTTAAATGCTTCTATTTTGTTTTGTTGTGCAAAATCATATGAAACTAAAACCCTAGGTTCTCCGAATTGTTCTCGAAAAATTTTATTTGGAGAAAATATTTTGTAGGGTTTAAATCTTTGAAGCTTTTTATTATATACATTCTTTTCAAAGATTGCAAAATCATCTTTAGAAAAGCACTATTACTCTATTGAGCATGCATTTCATTTCATCCTAGAGTGTTTGCGTTTGAGCTCCAATGTGTACATTTCTGCTTGTATGTTTCAGAAGCATTTTTATGTACAAAACTTGTTTTAAATGTAACGGTTGGGTTCAGCTTGGAAATTGAACTAAGGAGTCTTAGCCCAATAAGTGAGACTAGTTCAACTCAACCTAGTAATTGAGCTGGGGTTTTCCTCGCCCCATAGGGAAAGGATGTAAATGACTTCTGATCCGCTCGGTTAAGTGAGCAGGTATATTGGAATCCTTGGGGGGTGTGCCCAAGGTAGGGACATAGGTTAGTTTGGCCGAACCTCGATAACAAATCTTGTGTCTCTTTCTCCCTATCTCATTTAAATTAGTGCACTTTAAATTTAGTATGTGTATGCCTATTTACTAAATGTTATATTTAGTTGCATGCACACATTTACTTTGAATGAGATACGCATGTATGCATGAACCGATTAGCTTATTCCTTTTTCATACGCGCATTTAATATTGAATGGGATATGATACATGGTGAATTGGTGAAATGTTTAAATTAGCCAAAAGTTTTTTGAAACCCAATTCACCCCCTTATTGGGATCAAACCAAAGTCAACAAAAAGAAATAGAGAGAAAAAGAAAAATGAGAAAAGAAATAGAGTGAGAAAGAAAGAACAAGAGAGAAAAGAGGAAGAGAAGAAGAAAATGAAAGAAGACAAATAGAGAGGAGAAGCTGTGAGGAAGGGGAAAGTAGAGAGAAAAGAGAGGAAAAACACTAGAAAATGAGGAAAAATAAAAAATTTGGTTTTTATATATGAGAGTAGTGGGACACGTGTCACGTCCGTACTGAAAACTAAGGTGTAGTCCCAAGAGGGGGATGAATTGGGTTTTTAAAAGTTTCTTTTAAATATTTTTACAAATTCACAACCTTTTGTAAATTTAGCAAACACAAAAGAATGTTTTGATTTTTATTACTTAATTAAACCAACCACAATCCACACTCAATATCAACACAAACCAAATACTTTCAATCAATCAACCAATCAATCAAACACAAGATACTTAACCAATATATGAGCTGCAGTAGTTTGTTGATTCAACATTTGTATAACTCAGAGTAGAGTTTGATAAAAGCCATGTATTTATGGATTTTATGCACTTCCATTTAACCAAGGTTTCCGCAAACAATTAATCAACGTACTCTCTTTAAGGTTTCCACAAAAGATTAATCAATGTACTTTCTTAAATTAAGAGTTTTCTCAATCTCAATATTTTTGCTTCCTGCACTTAGATACACAACCACGTAATTTATATATGTATATGCAGAAATTTAAAGAGTAAGGGTAGAGAGTGAGACCGAGCTTTTATAAGGTTCGGCTATACCCGCCTACGTCCTTACCTTAGGCAAGACCACCTCAGGATTTCACTATAACGTTTCTTTACGAGCGGAACAAATCGTTACAATCCCTCCTTCAATTAGGGTGGAGCCCCCACTCCAAGCAATACCCCACGTTTGGTACAACGATTCAACCAACCTTGAACCGTCAAAAACTACATGAGAAATAAGAAACAATTTGGTGTATAATAACACTCTCAAAAGAGTAGTTTAGTACAATTGAAATCTATATACTTCAATCAAAATCACAATATAGAAAGATGAAACTCAAGAAGATATCACCGGAGTTCTTTCTTAGATTGTAAAACTCAGATAAGAACTCAAGAACCGTGGCCTTTAAATCAGCAAAATCTCAACAAGAGTATGAGCAAGAGTATCCAATGAGAGAGCTTTGAAAATATGAGAATTGAGATTGATTTTCTTCTTGGGTGATTTTAATTCTTGAAATCAACATGTATTTATAGAGTTCATGTAAGAACCCTGTAGAGACCCGAACAGTTATAGTAATTAAATAATAAGATAAATGAAAGAAAATGAATCTTTAAAAATGGATTTCAATAGGGTCTTGTCGACGAGTGTTGAAGTGCTCGTCGACGAGTAGGGCTATTGGGCTCGTTAATGGGGATGCGTGTCTCGTCGACAAGAATCGAGGGATTGTTTCTAGAGCCTCAAACTCATCGATGAGGAGAAGGTGTTCATCGACAAAATTCCTTCTTGGACTTGTTGATGAGGATGTGTGACTCGTCGACGAGGCCACGTGGACAAGCATCCTATATAAGGCCAAGAATTCATTTTTCCTGTGAGAAACATGCAGGAATTCTTTCTCTCTCTCTCTCTCTCTCTCTCTCTCGCTCCCTAACTTCATCCTCTTTGCCTTCTCTCCAAGAATCCGACCTTATTTCACGTCGGTTTGACAATCTGAAGCTGCCATGTTACCCCTGGGAGGTTTCTCTACAAATCTACTGGAATGATTCGTTGGTTAGGCCAACTTAGGTACCATCCCAAAATTTGGGTAAGTTAGTTATTTAATATTTATTAAGGTATTTGGTATTTCTGGGCCGAGAAAAGGTATTAGATGGGTTTATACTGAACTTTTTTTGGGAGAAATGTAAATTTCAGGATGTTGAGCTGGGGAACACCACGGGTGTAATTTTGGAGTAATTGGTGGGCTACTCAGTAGGCCAGGTAAGGGGATAAATTAAGTCAGTATTTTTCATGAAATTATTTACCATACTACAACATTTATTTTCAGAAATTATGTATGTAGTAGTACAGTGCTGGGAATACTGCTGTTGAACAAGAAAATGGATTTAATGTTATTTATCAGGATATGTGATTTCAGATAAGGTTTTGTGCTTAAAAAATATTATTCATAATTGTGTGGTATGAGTATGAAATTCTATGATTTTATGTAACATCAGAATATTGTGTTCTTAGAATAAGCATATTATCATTGTTTTCAGGAGGACATTAAAAACAGTACAGGAACTATTTTTAAAGTAAGGTATTTAAACAGTATAAGGATTTCAAAACTATGTATGTTAAAATATGTCGGCATAAGGGCCGTGATTTTACATGATATACTACGCCGGCACAAGGGCCGTGGTTTTACATGATATACTATGTCGGCATAAGGGTCGTGGTTTTACATGTTTATGCCAACGTAAGGGTCGTGATTTACAAGATATAATATGCCAGCGCAAGGGCCGTGGTTTACATGATATGATATGCAAAATTTCATGAAAATATTATTATGACAGATATTATTATGTGACAGCTATGAATCATTACATGAAATTTACTATATGTTATCAGAACTCGGATGACTTGGTTTAGGCTTTCACGAAGCACGGTACCGTAGCTATATGTTCATGATCATGTATATGTTAGTGCTACCACATGTCGTAAGGGACTATGGGAGAACGACAGTCGATGTGGTTTCATGGTAGTGCAGGCGTCCCTCTGGCAGACACTAGCCAGCTATCCATCCAGGGTGTTATTTCATGTATAGTTATATAAGATGATTTTCATGTATAGAAACTCAGTATGTTATACCATGTTACGATAAATTATGTGTTGACTCTACGAGTCCAATCTTGTTTTGATAATGACAAATCACTTGATATTTGATCTGTGCATTGAGTTTGTGAACAGGACTTACACTAAGCATGCAAGGAAAGTTAACAAATCTTGGCAAAATCCAGGGAACTCAAAGAGTACGAAAATCAAGATGCAAGCAGCAAAGTTCAAGAATATCTTGGGAAAGGGTATTTAGAACTCATGTACTTACATTTTCGTATGATTTAATTTGAGGCTCATTATAACTTAGAATGGTTTTAGGATTCATGCATTTCATGTACATCATTAGGAAACTCTTATGGACCTTGAAATGTTTTCAAAATAATGAAAAATATGTTTTATGAAAGATTCAAGAAAAGGAGCCAAGCAAATTTTTAATTAGAAATGAAAATTTGAGAAAATGGGGACTTTAGTCGCCTGAACACAAACCTCGGGCGCCTGAAGAATTTCTTCGGTTGCCTGAAGATTACGTTCAATAGCTTGAAGAATTAAATGGAGAAGACAGAACCTGGCCGAGGCTCTTCAGTCGCTTGACCTTGGAACCTCAGGCGCTTAAAGTCACTTCAGGAGCCTGAAGTCACCACTTCGGTCAACTGACCCTGTATTCCAACGTGATTTTTCAAGGCTTAAGGAACTTCGGTCATTTGGACCTTGACCCTCAGGCGCCTGAAGTCACAGGGTTGCTAAAAACCAGCTTTATTAAGTGAACTCGCGAGCCATCTGATTAATCCAACGGCTGAGATCAATCCTAAGGGTCATTTACTATATATACTAAATGTCTAAACCCTAGAAAAAAAGCTAAGATACACAACAAGAAAAATATACATCTGATTGCAAGACTTGAACCCTAGAGCTGATTTTCTGCACTCCTTCCATCTTCATTGGGCAAATCTCTTCGGAAAATCAAAGGGGTTTCTTTATCTCTTTCAACTGTACCTCAATCGTCTAGTGAGGTTTGATCTCTTAAGTTTTTATTTCTCAAGAACCTCTCATCACATCTTCTGTTTTCTTGAGTATCTTTAGAAAGAGTTTTTTTTTTTTTTTTATCTTGAGTGTGCTTACACATATAAAAGTTGATTTTTGTAAAAAAAAAAGCATTTTGTGAGAAAGTCTTGTTAGTTTGAAACATTGATTGTTGGAATCAAGAGTATATAAACATATATATATATATATATATATATTTTGTTTATTGGTTTTTTAATTGAAAACTCTAGTTTGGTGGAAAGATTGAACTTTGAAAGAAACTTTGTGAGTTTATTGTGTTTGTTTTCAAGACAGTTTTTTTTTTTTTTGCTAACTAGTTTGCTTCAAATATACTTGCGCATCTTTACAAAGTGAATCAAGAACCCTAGTTGACTCCAAAGCATTCCAAATATATTTTCACTTGGGAGTTTTGATTAAATAGGGATTTGTGTGTTCAAGCATATCATACATAAAACAAGTTTATCGTTTTCATACATTCACGAGCTTCAAGTTATATCATATGTTAATGTGCTAGGAAATTGAATTGTACTCACAAGCTTTTGTTAGAAGCATTGTTTTGAGTGTTATTTTCAGATTTCATTGTAAACACGGTTCGAGTTGTGAACCGGGTGTGAAGAGGAAGCTGTACCTCTTGTAAGCAGTGGTTTGTAAGGGAAGCTCTGTCCCACTTTAAGGAGCAGGTTTTTAGTGAATCCTTGAGTGGTTGCTCAAGGCGAGGACGTAGGCCAAGTCGGCTGAACCTCGTACAATCGCGTTTATCTTCTCTCTTCCCTCTACTCTTTATTTTCCACGTTGTATTTAAATTGAGTATATTGCATGCATCGATAGGATTGCCACACACATACATAATTGAGCAACAAGAAGTAGTTGGTAAATTTATAAGAAGTGTGTAAAAGGAAATTAAGTGGTTTAAAATTTTTTTTAATATCCAATTCACCCCCCCCTCTTGAGATTATACCTGATTCAACATTATGTTTTATTCAGATATGATACGGACAGTTTTATCATATATGATTTATGAATTGTTACATGTATAATACGAAAGTACTTATGTTGCCACACACTGATGATAATTTATTTCCTTTACTGAGAGATGTCTCACCCCAGTTATATAAACATTTTAGGAAACCTAAATAGAAGAGCAAGTAGAGCTCCACAACGTTAGAGATCGATTGTTCTACCTTGTCGGAAGGGTAAGACATTATGCCAGGGTCAGATGGACTTTTGGGTTATGATCCTAGGGCACTTTTTGGTCTTTTTGGGATGTGTATATGCATATGATAGGTTTGGTAGAACTCTGGTATTGTGTTGGTTAGATGACTTGAAATGTGTATGATGGATGTTTTCTGCTGCTTAGGTATTAGAGATGTATTATAGGTTTATTCCCTGTACCCACAGGTTTAGGTGAATTATGTTTATGGATATTATGAATGTTGTAAGAACCCAAAATATGAAAAATGGGTTTAAATATTAAGAGAGGGGCAAAATTGGAAATTCTAAGTCAAAGGGCTATAAAAGGAAATTTCCTTTGCTTCCTCATTAAGAAATCTCAAATATTTCTCTCTCTCTCTCTCTCTCTCTCTCTCTCTCTCTAAACCGCTCCCTACTCCTTCTCTCTAGAATTCTTCGTCGATCGTTGACGGAATCGGGAAACGAAAGCTAGCACGAGGATCGTGGAAGGATTCTCTACAACTTCTACGGATCGGAATCTCGTTTATGAGATTTTTGGATTTTAGCATAAAATCGAGGTAATGCTCGGTTTTCAATTCTGATTCGGTAGATTTGTAGGTAACTGTCTTGTGAACATATTTTGTACTGTGATTTGTAGGTTTTGGAACTCGGTTCGCTGTTTAGGGACCTTGGAATTCGAGATTTTCTTACGGGGTTAAGGTAAGGGGAAACTGAGTTATGTTAGTTATTTTTGAAATCGGACTCGGTAGAACTGTGATTCGCGATCCTGTGTATGTTTTGGTTACTCATTTGGGGGGATCTAACAGGGAAAACTATGGGTTTTTTCATTATTTCAGTTTTGGAAAAAAGGGGGTGACGGGCTGAATCCCGGGTTTTGTTGAAAACCCAGTATACATGTGTTTTATACTGTGATATTGGGATGGCCGTGCCTTACTTTGTTTAAACTGTATTTTTTTTTTAGAAAACCATAATTTAGATTGCCAAATGAGTGTGGTTTTTTTGGTTGTATGAGCATGCATGTGTGTGTGATGTTGAAATGCTAGTAGGAACGCGGTTCCGAAATTGTTCTAGGTACTGAGAGTGTTCAGCTCTATATCCGAGGGCGTGAGCCTATTCCGGCAGATCAGGCCGAAGGGTGTGGATCCACCAGTTTAGCTCCGGTACGATGCCATAGGAGTTGGGGACTAGCCATGTGCCGGTGGCGCCATGTTCACGGGTTGGCTACGGGCCAACTCCGTATATCGCTGGCCAGCTTCAGGCCAAAGAGTGTGATGACACCGAGGATTACTGATCATGTGTATGTATTGTGACGGGACTGCGTATAAATGGCCGCAGTATGTGTGCGTGTATGCACTATGTAAATTAGTACTGCAATGCATTTAACTGCATATATGTTGTATCATGATAACACTCAAATGCCACACACCGTTATAACCTGTGTTCTTCCTTACTGAGAGGTGTCTCACCCCTACTGTACATACATTTTTAAAGGTCTTTCAGGTAATCGGAACTAGCGTCCTGGTGTAGGGAGCGTAGTGGCCGGTGTACTGCGTTAGCGCTTGGGTAAGTGCTAGGACTGTAGTTTTGTTGGGTTGCCATTTTGAGTTGTATTTGGGCACCTAGTTTGTACGTTTTGTTAGAACCATGTTCTGCTCTTGTATAGACTCTGGTATGGTACTGCATATGTGTATATAGATGACTTTTTTCCGCTGCGTATATGTCGTGATTGGATGTGTTTAGGGTGCCTAGGAACCCCACGAGATCGGACCCTCATCCACTGCACTGTATCTTTTGATGATTTGTATGATACAGGGACAGGTTAGATTATATTTTCACCCTCGGGTCCCATTTCCGGGTTCGGGGTGTGACAGCTAATGTGATACCCCATGGATGAAAGACTTAAAAAAGATTAGATGTTACTACTCATATTAACAAGGTGCACCTTTCTTTTCGGGAGCCTTCACATAAGAACTCCATAGTTAAGCGTGCTTGGCTTAGAGCAATCTTGGGATGGGTGACCACCTGGGAAGTTTTCTCAGGAAGTGTGTGAGTGAGGACAAAACACATTGAAAAGAACACATGTTGGTTTGGGGGTCCAGTCATTAGTCTGATAAGGCCCGCCCCCCTGTTGTCTGGTCCAAGTGGAAAAGGAGAGACGCAATGCTCCTTAGCAGACCCAAGTTGGGGTGTTACAAATGTTTTATGTTTAAAAAAATATTTATTATTTCATAAAATAGGCAAGTCGTTACAAACCCGATCTGAGAATTTCAGATTTAATAAATAACAAAAGGGTAAAAAGGTAAATTCAGCAGGTTTTGTTGATGAAGCCATTGTTCTCGTTGACGAAGGCCCTTATACTCTTCATCGCTGAAATTTAGAGTCTCGTCGATGAAGAGATACTGAACGAGTTGTAAATATCAAAATAGGTTTCATCGCTGAAGGAACCGGTTTGTCAACAAAATGCGTAGATGATTCATCGACGAAGACGTCGTCTCGTCGACGAATTGGACCTAGTCAAAGGGGTTATAAATATGATTTTTCATTTCTTCATTGCTAAGAAAATTCAAATCTCTCTCTCTCTCTCTCTCTCTCTAGGACTCAAACCACTCTTTCTCTCTCTAGGGATTCAGGTCATCTGCGACCTAAATCAATGATCTGATGTTACCACGCAAATGAGGAGGAAAATCTCTACATTTATAATGGATTAGAATTTCTTTTCAAGGATTTTTGGGTTTTATCCCAAAATTGAGGTAAAGGTCCGATTTCATTTTTGATTCAATAGATATGTAGTAGATAGGATTATATTAAAGTATTGTTCTTCGATTTTTAGGTTTTGGGGGTCTCGTGACATTGTTTTGGATTGGTTTAGTTTGTGTTTTGGTTTTCGGGAAAAGGTAAGGGGTTTCTATTTATATTAGTTGTTTTTGTAATCTGAGTTGGTAAAACTGTAATTTACGATTCTACGGATGTTTTGGTTATTTATTTGGAAAAATCTATCGAGTGAAATTACGGGATTTTAAATTTACAGGTTTTGAAAAAATTAGGGGTTTCGGGTATCATCTCTATTTCTGTTGGAAAACTTTATATTGGTATAAATCGTGATATAGAGATGACCGTACCTTTGATTATTTTAAGTTGTATTTCCGAAATACCTAATATGTGATTGTTTGTTTACCCAAATAAGTGTGGAATGAGATGATGAATATGAATGATGTATTTTGTGTGGAAAAGCGTGCCGGTTAACTATCGTAAGCTGTGAATTATTCAAATGAAATATAGGAATGTGAGTTCCAAAATGTTCCAAGTTTTGTGAAAATGCTGAGTCGGGATAATAACGTAGGGGATATATCCAATCGGGCCGGATTAAAAGGCCGTGGGCTAAGATATTGAATCGAGTCGGAATAAGATCGTAGGCTTTAATGTCCAATTTTCGCCCAAGAGTGCGCAATACCACTAGACCGACCGATTTTTACCGAAGGGTGTGAGAACACCATATCTGCACTAATTCAATGCTGTGGGGGCTTATGCTATGCCAGTTTACCAAGGGCACCGATTTTTGCCGAAGAGTGTAAAATACCCCAAGACAGTACAGCTTTTGTCGAAGGGTGTGAAATACCACTAGAAAGTCTAGCTTAGGACGAAAAGTGTGACGACACTAGATCGTATTGCTTTGTATCGTATGTATACTGGAATTATATTTTTGAAAATATTGGTATTATGAAATGTATGTATGTTTGTTGTTGAAATAACACTCATGTATCCACATACTGATATAACCTTTTTCTTCCATACTGAGAGGTGTCATACAAACATTTTTCAGGTCCTTCTAGTAGCCGACACTAGCGTCCTTCATTTCAAGAGTGTGGTGGTTGGTTAGTTGTATGGAAGTACTTGGGTAAGTACTGATCCTTGGCTGGGTTGTCATTTTGGGTTATGTGGACACTCGGGGTATGTGTGTATTTTGGGGAACTAGATCCTATTTTATATAGACTCTAGTATGGTTTTATGAATGGATTAGGTTGAAATCTCTGCTGCGTATATACTATGTATGTGATGATGGATAGGGTATGCACGAACCCTACAGGGTCAGACCCTTATATTGCATAGTATCATGGATATTGTATGATACAGGGACATGTTAGGTTACTAAATCACACCCTGGGGCCCATTTCCTAGTTTAGGGCGTGACAACTTGGTATTAGAGCCAACCAGGTTATTAGGTCTTATAGACTTGGTTAGGCATGATTTTGTGAACATACTAGAGTATAGGATGTAGGGAATGGGTAAAGTAGGTCGAGGGTTGTCTTCTAGCTAGATAAGGATTCATTGGCTGTGTTCTAGGTTTTTCCTAGAATGACGATTTTAGTAAAATCACAGAAAACCATTGAGGGTATCGTGTTTGTGCGGTAGGGCAGACCTAGGCCTGAGAGTCTAGAGTTTAACATGATTATTCTGCAATCATTGTGTTAACTGTGCTATGATATAAGAATGTTAATCTATTCCTATACTATTTTCAGTATGAAGCCCAAAGATAGCAACTAGGATAGTAGTTCGGAGGGGACTGCAGGTGAAGGGTCACCTTCCATGCCTCGGGGTTTGACCAGGCATATTATAAAAGAGATCGGGTGAAGTGTTAGGGGACGGGAGTGTCAACCTACAGCTGCGAGTTGCACCATTGAGAAGTTTACTCGCATGCATCCTCTGACGTTTATTGGAGGGTCTGACTCGATTGTAGCGGAGAAATGGGTGCAGAAGACAGAAAAGATACTGAAAGTTCTACACTGAAGGTTCTCTATGCTACGTTTCAACTAGTAGGAGAAGCTGAGAGGTGGTGGATGGCGGTGAGTCTGCTTGAAGAGTAGAGAACTGATTCATCAGGGATGACATAGGGCCGTTTTAGGGAGGTGTTCTTTGAAAGATACTTCTCAGCTTCCGTCTGTGACTCAAAGGCAGACGAGTTCTCGAGTTTGACTCAGGGAACCCTGCCAATGCAAAATTACGTAGCTAGATACATCGAGCTGTCTCACTTTGCGCCATGTATGATTTCAAATGAGTACAAAAAGGCTCGGAGGTTTGAGAAGGGTTTGAGGAAGGACATTTGTAGGCTGGTAGGAATGCTGCAGATTTGGAAGTTTTCTTCTCTAGTGGAGATAGCCACTGTAGTTGAGGCTGGTCTCCGGGAGGATGAGGTGGCACAAGATCAAAAGAAAAGGCTGGTACCTTCTAGTTCTTAGACTGGTTCTAAACAGGGATAGTGGAAGAAGAGGAACTATGGTTCAAGAAATTTCCAGAATACAGAACGACAGGGTCCACAGGGGGATTCACCTCGTGTGCATTATGCCAAGTGTCATAAGTGGCATGATGGGGAATGCCAGCCATTCATGGGTAATTATTACAGTTGTGGCGAACCAAGCCATGTATCCTGAAACTGTCCTACACCAATGACTGGTACGGCTACACCGAGTTAGAATTGGGGACAGAACCAGGTGCCTCGAGGAAACACAGCTCAGGCGAGAGTGTACACGTTACTCTAGCGGATGCTAAACACGTTGGCAACATGGTGAAAGGTACCACGTTACTGCTTTTAAATAAAGTTGTATTCGATTCAGGAGTAACCCACTCTCTTATATCTTCAAATTTTGTGAAACTATGTGGGGCTAGAGAACTTGATAGGAGATTTGGAGAGACCAAAGGAAAGAAGCCCTCTACTTGGGAAGATCCATACTCAAATGATAAGGTAGTGGAAAGCTATGGCCTAGTTGCATTGGTTGATGAAGAGGTACACTCTACTCACTCTACTACTCATTCAAATTCTCAAAATGATTCATGCAATGACTATGATACATCATGTGATACCTCTGGTAGTGAATATTGTGATGAATCTGATAATGATAATATGTCATCTTGTAAGGAAGTACAACAAGGACTTCCTAAAGTTCTTAAAATACTAACAAGGATGACCAACAAGAAAATTATGTTGGAAAGAGAAAATAAAGACTTAGCAAAACAGTTAGATGATCTGTGTGAGTCTCAAACTTCTTGGAAAAAAGAAAATACTGAAAAGGATTTAGAAATTATGAAATTAGAAAACAGGAATGATATGATGGAAAAAGAGCTGAAAGAGTTAAGACCTAAGATTTCGTGTGATAATGTAAAAGATCTTAAAATTATTGAACTTGAATGCAAAGCAAACAAAGTGACCGATGAATTAGTAAAATTACAAGCTGTTTGCAAAGGCTTAAAGAATCCAAAAATTCAAGACCTAGAAAGAAAGATAGAGGATCAAGCTAAGATCGTCCACATATTTTCTAAGGGAAAAGAAAATTTTGACAAACTCTTAGGTTCCCAAAAGATGACCTTAGACAAAGAAGGTATAGGTTACAATGGAATTGAAAATAGAAGAAGAAAGAATCTATACATGGGGTATTTTGTTAAAGAGTCAAAATTCTATGCTAGTACCTCCTACGGTCTGTATACTCACACGACCTGCATATTATGTAAAAATAAGGGACACATTAAATTTGATTGTCCATTTAAAAGGAAAGGTGTTAAAATCAAACAAGTGTGGAAAGTAAAAGAAAATAGTGACTTCACACATAAATAAAATAGAAGATGGAATTGTTGGCCAAAATCGTAGGATGTCCGTTTTACAAGGCTTAACTTAATGAGACATATAGAAAATATAAAATCTGAGCTTATCATATAATTGCCTTGATATTATGTACTACATGCCTACTTGACCATGTGTGATGTGGTGATATGATATATGTTACACGTGTATTAATTGGCCTGACTTGATGTTGAAAAGCTTGGTTCACAATGTTAAAGAATTGGGAATGAGAATAGTCAACTTAAGCATAAATTGTTGATATGAGGAAAATTCTTGAAGCATTATATATTAAGGGAAATAAGTTAGAGAGGTTCAAATCAAAGAAATAAGGAAAATTCAGAAGTTGAAGCACTTTAGTTGACTGAGTTGACATCCTCAGGCACCTACATGTACCTCAGGCGCCTAAGCCTCAAACCTCAGGCAACCGAACAGCTACTGCTTGTTGAAATTTCACCCAGGAAATTCTTCAGGTGCCTACACTTATTCTCAGGCGCCTAAAGTCATAGATTTATTTTATTTAAAATACGCGAAACCCTATTTCAGTTATACTCTAGGCTCCTGAACTAAAACCCTCCACTCACCCGAAGTGCCAAACGTCTTACCCCCTTTCAATTTCCAGTGATAAAATCTTAGATTTCAAGCCTCCAAGTTCGATTACTCATGCTCTAGGGTTTGAAAGGAACAATCTGCTGCTCAAGGAAATCTCACAATGCCTCGAACTAAGCAAACGGCAAGTTGTGGTTCATCCTCTGGTAAAGATGACCCAAATATTGAACAATGGTTGGTATCTTCTCAATCTAAACATCGGTATAGGACTAGACTCCTTACCGTTGAACCAATCTTTGGTAAGATTCTTGACTTCCAGTTCTTCAAATCTGAATTTCCTGAGATTTTATCCTTGTTCCAAAACATTGGCTGGAAAAACTTCATTGAGTACCAAGCAAAGGGGACCTTTCCTAACTTAATAAAAATTTTCTATGCAAACATGACTCTTGAAGAAAATTCTTTATCAACGGAGGTGAAGGGTAAGAAGATAGTGCTTTCTCCTGAATCTTTAGCATCCATTCTGAATGTCTCTCCTAGCAATTTTGAATGTCCAACATTAGATCAATCATGGATGCTTCAACAAAATTTTACACCTAAGGAGTTTTTGCCATTAGTCATGGAAAATGAACCAACCTACTTTGGGCATCCACCATTGTATAAGAAACTAAACCTCAAAGCACAAATTCTCCAAAAAATTATCACCAACAACATTCTACCACAAGCTGGATCCTACGACCATCTTTCGTATGCCGATTGCTTTGTTATGTGGTGTCTGTTAAAAGGAAAGAAACTTGATTTAGCCAGCCTTATCATAAAATGGATGTGGGAAAAGCTTGATGCATCCCGAATTACCCTTCCTTACGGTGGAGCTCTCAGTCTTATTTTTTCAAAATTAAGTGTTGCCTCACTGACAAACCTGTTCATCAAGAGGACTAGATATGAACTCTTCACCTCTACTACTCTCAAACAGATGGGATATGAAAAACGGAATCAGGAGTGGTTCTTGAAAAGGGGAAGACAATGAAGAGCAGCTGCTGCACCTCCTATTTCACCTCGGACTCAGCCATAAGAATCTGTAATTGAACCTCCTTCGTGGTTTATGCCATTCTATAATGAATTCACATCTTTTAGCCAGGATATCCATGATGGCCTTAAATCCATAGAGCAGCGTCTTACGCGTATTGAGCAGGCACGAGCTAGTTCTTCACATGGTGATCCCATGGACACTAGCTCCATACCCCGCAATGATGATTCAGCTGAGGCATCTGAAGAAGAAGAAGAAGAACAAGAACAAGAACAAGAACAAGAGAAAGCTAGTAATGACAAGGAAGAGGATGATCAAGAAGAGGAAGAGGATGAAGAAGAGGAAGAGGACGAAGAAGAAGAAGAAGAAGACGAAGAAGGAGAAGGCTCTTACCAATCCAAAGGAAAAAGAATTGCTGAAGACAGTGACACTGACTAGGATGCATAGATGTTAGATGATTTCTTTGTGCTACTTAGTATGCTACACATTGCTTAAAATTCTGACTATCAATTTTTTTGTTTATGTAAAAGGAAAAGTATGTGTGAGCAGAGACTATGAGTCTTTCTAGGTATTTGGTTCTAGCTTTGAAATTTTGAAGGTTTTGTTATCTGGTTGATGTATTGCAAGTTCTATTGTTAATGATATATTTTGCAAAACTTTGAAACTTCTAAACTTTATGAGAAACTTTTGAAGTATGCTAATTATGAGGGGAAGTGTTAAAGATTTATTTCCTTGCTCTTTGAATTCAAATTATACACCTTTTTGTTGATGTCAAAAGGGGGAGGAAAAAAAATTGGGAGCAAAAATAATAACACACAAAAATCGGAAGCAAAGAAGAATGAGCAAAAACTGTTATTGATGTTATGCAAAGGGGGAGAAATTATTATTGATGTCATAGTTGAAACATTATGAGCATATTTCATATCTCATTTCGATTTGAGCTAAATATTGTGTATATGAATCTGAGCATTAATTGAGGGGGAGCCTTGCTAGGCGTAACCCATGATATATATTTTTTTGCTCGTGCATTTGTCATCATCAAAAAAGGGGAGATTGTTGACTCTATGAGTCCAATATTGTTTTGATAATGACAAATCACTTGATATTTGATCTGTGCATTGAGTTTGTGAATAGGACTTACACTAAGCATGCACGGAAAGTTAACAAATCTTGGCAAGATCCATGGAACTCAAAGAATACGAGAATCAAGATGCAAGCGGCAAAGTTCAAGAATATCTTGGGAAAGGGTATTTAGAACTCATGTACTTACATTTTCGTATGATTTAATTTGAGGCTCATTATAACTTAGAAAGGTTTTAGGATTCATGCATTTCATGTACATTATTAGGAAACTCTCATGGACCTTGAAATGTTTTCAAAATCAGGAAAAATATGTTTTACGAAAGACCCAAGAAAAGGAGCCAAGCAGATTTTTAATTAGAAATGAAAATTTGAGAAAATGGGGACTTCGGTCGCCTGAACTCAAACCTTAGTAGCCTGAGAAATTTCTTTGGTTGCCTGAAGATTAAGTTCAGTTGCCTGAAGAATTAAACAGGAAAGACAGAACCTGGTAGAGGTACCTCGGTCGCCTAACCTCAGAACCTCAGGCGCCTGAAGTTGACACTTCAGGAGCCTGAAGTTGAGTTCGGTTGCCTGAACTCGCGGGAAAGCCTAAAAATCAGTTCTTTATTAAAAAGACACGTGAAGTATCTTATTGATCTAATGACTGAGATTAATTCAAAGGGTAATATACTATATATTATGAATATCTAAACCCTAGAACAAGAGCTAAGACATACAAGAAGAGAAGAATACATATTATTGAAAAGCATTGAGAAACTTGCTCTCATTACTATACGATTGCCTACACTTCAACTTCTACTCATCGAGCTTGGGCAAATCAATTTAGAATCTCAAAGGGATTTCTCTTATACATCTTGATTGTTAACTTGGTATTGAGGTTTAATCATTCAAGTTATTATTTTCAAGAACTTCTCATCTCATTACTTATTATTGAACATTATTAGAAAAGTTTGATCTTGAGTGTGCACAAACATATAAAAATTGTTTTTAAAAATATCATTACTTAGAAAGTTGTTTATCTTTTGGTTGATTGATTTTTGATTCAAGAGTATAAAAATATACATATATTTCTTCATAGAGCTCATTATTGAAAAACCTATTTTTGATTACTTGATTGATCTTGTAAGTGCCCATACACATACTTAGTTATTCTAAACAAGATTGATACTTGATTTAGATTGTGTGGTTGATTGAAAGGGTTGATTTAAGTGTGTGTTCTCTAAAAGAGTTATATTTTAGATATATTAAAGCTTAATCAAATACCCTTGGTACTTATAACTATACAATTAATTGAGGGATATTTTCTAAAAATTAATATACTCAGTTTGTGATTGAGTACATGAAATAAAACTTTGTGATTTGCATTGACTTAATATTCAAGACAAAGTTTTTGTCCACAAGTTCATTTCAAATATATTTGTGCATTTTTGCAAAGTGAATCAAGAATCCTAGTTGACTCCAAAACATTTTAAATATATCCGTACTTGGGAGTTTTGGTTAAATAGGGAGTTGTGTGTTGAAGCATATCATACATAAAACGATTGTATCGTTTTTCATACATTCATGAGCTTCAAGTTATATCATATGTTAATGTTCTAGGAAATTGAATTGTACTCACAAGCTTTTGTTAGAAGCATTGTTTTGAGTGTTATTTTTAGATTTAATTGTAAACACGGTTCGGGTTGTGAACCGAGTGTGAGGAGGAAGCTGTACCTCTTGTGCGCAGCGGATAAGGAGGGAGTTGTACCTCTTGTAAGCAGCAGTTTGTAAGGGAAGCTCCATCCCACTTTAAGGAGCAGGGTTTTTAGTGAATCCTTGAGTGGTTGCTCAAGGCGAGGATGTAGGCCAAGTCGGTTGAACCTTGTAAAATCGCGTTTTTCTTCTCTCTTCCTTTTACTCTTTATTTTTCGCGTTATATTTAAATTGAGTATATTGCATGCATAGATAGGATTGCCACACTCTTACATAATTGAGCAACAAGAAGTAGTTGGTAAATTGATAAGAAGTGTGTAAAAGGAAACTAAGTGGCTTAATTTTTTTTTATATCCAATTCACCCCCCTCTTGGGATTACACCTTAATCAACACCATGTATTTATAGAGTGAGTTTCCTTGTCTCCCAAGTTGCTTGGAGTGTCCTCAAAATTTTTATAACATTTAAATTTAAAAAACTAATTTTTAGATTTTTCCCGTTAAAGTTCAAAATTTAAATTTCCGTTGGGTCAGTTGGCTGGACAGGCGGCTGCGTAGGTGTTTATACAGGGTTAGTTGGCTGGACAGGCAACTGAGACCTTTCTGTCAGCCAAAAAATTATTCTATTAAATGGTTGGTCAGCTGACTGAATACAGGTCAAAATGGTTAGTTGGCTGACAAAACGAGTTCATTCTGGTCAGTTGGCTGACCAGACAATTTGCTGAGGTGCTGACAACTTCAACCCCGCTTCAGTATTTTGGTCATAACTCTAATTTTGAATTTCTTGGTGTCAAAGGAAAGGTAAGATAAAATCCTACAACTTTCATGTTAAACATTTTTTAAAATAAGAAGTGTTTGATAGAGAAAAATGCTTATTAATACAGATATAGAAAAGAATAACAGAATTTGGAAAATCTTTGTTTTAGTGCTTTTCAATCCAAAAATAATTTTAACCTTTTTGAAATAAATTTTGACCTTATAAAAATATTTCCCAAGTCTTTTTAAAGGTATCTAGGTCTAAGTAATTATCCTAAGAGCTTCTTGTATCCATATTGAAATCGAATGAAGTACTTACATAAAGACTTCTTAGATTTTTTGACATTCTTAAACACTTAAGTCTTCATGCTTTGTCATGGCCCTTTCTTCAAGCTTTAATATCAAGTTCATCCTCTCATAGTTGTAGTGACCCGAAGAATAATATTATTTTAATAATAAAGAGGGAGGAAAATGGAAATAGGAACAGAAGGAGACAGTAGTGTACAATATTGTTATGTTAAGCAACATGGAAAGGGTGGTGTATTTTATTACTTGTACTGTGTTTACGTATCCAGTTATACATGATTATATGAAAACATATTTTCATAATGCTGTAGCTCATTTTCCACACACTAATAGTATATTTCATCTTACTGCACGTTGGCTCATCCCAGTGTTGAATCATTTTTCAGGTGATCCAGGTAGGCGAGCAGACCAGGCTCGCAAATAGAGGGGCTTCAGTAGTGCTCTGTCAGTGAAGTGAGTATTGTGGAGGATTTTTGTATATCGCAGTATAGTTTAGGGTATTTTGGGAAACAGATATATGTGTATATTTTGGGGAAACATGTTAGTACTCTAATATTGGTATTGTATATATATTTTCATATGATTATGTCTATGTGATTTCTGCTTCTCGCTGCTTAGGCTAATGATTGGGTTTACTCCCAAAATGGTATCAGAGCATGTTATATGTCATAGTGTAAAAAAAAAATAATATGTAAATTAAGCAGGTCGCTACATAGTCATCAAACTTTAATACATCATCCATGCCTTTAAGTATTCTTTAAGCTTCATATGATCATGTTCCTTTGGAATATAAGCTCCAATTGATTCTTGTGAATACTTGACCTTACTTTCACATATGTGAGATCTGAAATATCATCACTCAACCAAATATGTTAAGTTACACATGTTTGTTAGAATCAAAATAAGATGTTAAGTCTTGTAAGGCCAACAGGATGGATGAGGGGTTGTCTGTGGCTACACTGTATGGGAGTGTGCTGATCTGTAGGAAGATGTTAGAGAACTTTCCAGTGGTAATTCATGGAAGGTCGCTACCAGTGAATTTGGTATTATACGACATGTACGAGTTTGATATTATACTGGGGATGGATTGGTTATCTTCCAATTTGGCGATGATTGACTGTTGTTGGAAAGTGGTGGTGTTCAAACCTCTTGGGGAGCAGGAATATGAGTTCATAGGATCGTGTGTGCATTCGATGCCACAAATTCTATTGGCTGTGCAAGCAAGAAGGTTACTCTTAGACGGTTGTCAGGGGTACCTAGGTTATGTGAGGAACCATCTCAGGATGATCTGAAGCTCGAAGATATCCGAATGGTTAAAAAAATTTTGGATGTATTCCCGGAAGACTTATTTGGTTTACCTCCTGATTGTGAGGGGGAGTTCGCTTTTGAGTTGCTGCCAGGCAAGGTACCGATTTCCAAAGCTCCATAGAAGATGACTCTAGCTGAACTTAAAGAGTTGAAGGAGCAGTTACAGGAACTACTAGATAAGGGCTTTATCAGACCTAGTGTTTCGCCCTAGGGAGTTCAAGTATTGTTTGTGAATAAAAAGGACGGGTCAATGAGAATGTGTATTGATTACTGTGAGATCAATAAGTTAATAGTGAAGAGCCGATACTCGTTGTCTCATATAGATGATCTATTTTACCAGCTACGAGGAATGCAGGTCTTTTTTAAGATCGATTTATGGTCAAGGTATCATCAAGTGAAAGTTAGGATTGAGGATGTTGTGAAGATTGCTTTCCAAACCAGATACGGTCACTACGAGTTTCTGGTCATGCCATTTGGGTTGACTAATGCTTCAGTGGTATTTATGGACCTAATGAATAGGCTTTTCCATGAATACTTGTAGTGGTATTCATCAACGATATTCTGGTATATTCTAAGAGATCGGAAGATCACGAAAACCATTTGAGGTTGGAACTTCAGATTCTATGGGGAGAGAAGTTGTATACCAAGTTAAAGAAATGTGAGTTCTAGTTGAAGCAGGTAGCATTTATTAGCCATGTCATGTCGGAAGGTGGTATCTCAGTTGATCCAGGTAAGATAGAAGTAGTGGTTGACTGAGTGAAACTGAAGAGCGTGCAGGAAGTTCGGAGTTTCCTAGGACTGATTGAGTACTACCGGCGGTTCGTGGAGGGTTTCTCTAGATTATCTGGTCCTTTGACACGATTGACAAGGAAGGGTGCGATATTTGATTGTACCAACGAGTGCGAGCAGAGTTGGGATGTGTGCTGATGCAATAGGGGAAAGTAATTGTTTATGCTTCTTGACAACTCAAGGAGTACGAGAAGAATTACCCCACGCATGATTTGGAGTTGGCGGCAGTAGTATATGCGTTGAAGATCTGGAGACACTATTTATACGGTGAATAGTGTGAGATCTTCACAACCCACAAGAGCCTCAAATACTTTTTCATGCAGAAAGAGTTGAACATGAGGTAGAGGAGGTGGCAAGAACTGATAAAGGACTACAATTGCACCATTAGTTATCATCCGGGGAAAGCTAACGTGGTAGCTGATGCGTTGAGTCGGAAGTCAGAGCATGTGACAGTATTGACAGTGATAACTCAACATCATATCAGATGGGATCTTGAAAGCCTTGACATGGAATTTGTGGATGGTAATCATCAAGCTTTCATTGCTAGCTTGGTGATCCAGCCGACATTATTAGAAAGGATTAAAGCTGCGCAGGCTAATAATGAGTAGTTAGTCGAGGTTATAGAGAAGGTCCACCAAGGGCTGGCTACAGATTTTAACATCTTCGAGGGAGGTGTGTTGAGGTTTGAAACCAGACTGTGTGTTCCAAACAACGAGGGTATAAGAAGGAAAATTCTAGAGGAGGCGCATCATTCCTTGTATACGTTACATCCAATTAGCATGAAGATGTGTCGGGATTTGCGTAAATCTTTCTAGTGGAGTCGCGTGAAAAGGGAGATTGCTCGATTTGTGGAGCAATGTCTAACGTGTTAGCAAGTAAAGGCTAAACATCAGAGGCCAGCAGGGCTGTTGCAGCCATTGAGCATCTCGGAGTGGAAATGGGAGCATATCTCCCAAGACTTCGTCACCGGGTTACCACTAGAAATTCATGGGCAGAACGCAATCTGGGTGATCGTGAACAGGTTTACTAAATCTGTTCACTTTGTATCGATGAAGGTTAGCTACTCCTTGAGTAAGCTAGCTGATCTGTACGTGTATGAGATAGTCAGAATGCACGGGGTACCTATGTCCATCGTTTCAAATCGAGACTCGAGATTTACTTCTCGATTCTAGAAGAGCTTACAGCACGCACTAGGAACAAAGCTTACTTTCAGTACAACGTTCCACCCCCAGATTGACGGACAGTCAGATACGACGATACAGGTCTTGGAGGACATGTTACGAGCTTGTGTGTTAGATTTCGGCAGTAGTTGAATTCAGTTTCTACCATTAGTGGAATTTACCTATAACAATAGCTTTCAAGCTAGTATTAGTATGGCACCGTTCGAGGCATTGTATGGTCGGAGGTGTCGGTCTCCTTTATATGGGGATGAGGTCGGTGAACAGTAGATATTGGGTCCCGAACTCATACAACGGCTTCTGAGAAGGTCAAATTGATAAAGGATAGAATTAAATCAGCTTTGAGTCGGCAGAAGAGTTACGCGAATGTTCGCCATCGTGAGTTGGAATTCGAGGTAAGGGGTAAGATATTCCTGAGCTCCAATAAAAAGGGTGATGAGGTTCGGGAAGAGGGGCAAACTGAGCCCGTGGTATATCGGACCATTTGGGGTACTTGAACAAGTGGATCTAGTAGCCTACAGGATTGCACTACCTCGAGTGCTCTCTCGGATCCACGATGTGTTCCATGTATCTATGTTGAGGAGGTACGTGTCAAATCCATCACATGTGATTAGTTACGAATCCTTAGAGATTGGGGATGCTTTGGCATATGAGGAGATACTCGTTCAGATTCTGGACCAGAAATTTCAGAAGCTGCGTACCAAAGAGATAATGTTAGTAAAAGTACTGTGGCGGAATCACGCGGTTGAGGAGGCTGCTTGGGAATTGGAGACAAAAATACGCCGAAAATATCCACATTTGTTCTGAGGGTAATGTTTACAGGTACGATTTAGGTAAGTATTTGATGTATTTAGTTAGAGTATATATGTGTGGTTAGTCTCTAGGAGGGTTTTGTGATATTGTTAGCACCCGAGACATTGTGTATGTAACCATGGTATTCCTCCGCCATAAGTGAGGGTATGTTATATATTTGGGATGATGCTGCTATGTGGGTGGCCGTCGACTTTTTCTAGATTCGAGTATATGTTTTGGTATGTGGATGAGTTATCTAGTGAGAGATTACAAATTTCAAGGACAAAATTTTTGTAAAGAGGGGAGGTTGTAAAAACCCAACTCGAGAATTTCAGATTTAATTAATAACAAAAGGGTAAAAAGGTAAATTCAGCAAGCTTCGTCAACGAAGCCATTGTTCTCGTCGACGAAGGTCCTTATACTCTTCATTGCCGAAATTCAAAGCCTCGTCAACGAAGAGATACCGAATGAGTTTGTAAAATATCGGAATAGGGTTCTTCACCGAAGGAACCGGTTCATCGATGAAAAGCGTGGATGATTCGTTGATGAAGGCGCCGTCTCGTTGACGAATTGGATTGGGTCAAAGGGGCTATAAATATGATTTTTCATTTCTTCATTGCTAAGAAAACTCAAATCTCTCTCTCTCTTTAGGACTTGAACCACTCTTTCTCTCTCTAGGGTTTCGGACCGTATGTTACCCGAATCAACGATCTAACGTTACCACGTGGATCAAGAGGAGAATCTCTACGTTTATAACAGATCAGAATTTCACTTCGAGGATCTTCGAATTTTATCCCAAAATCGTGGTAAGGGTCCGATTTCATTTTTGATTTGGTAGATATATAGTAGATAGGATTATATTGAAGTATTGTTCTTCGATTTTTAGGTTTTAAGGGTCTCGTGACGTTGTTTTGGACCGGTTTAGTTCATGTTTTGGTTTTCGGGGAAAGGTAAGGGGTTTCTGTTGATATCAGTTGTTTTTGTAATTTGAATCGGTAAAACTGTAGTTTATGATTCTACAGATGTTTTGGTTATTTATTTGGAAAAATCTATCAGGTGAAATTACGGGATTTTCAGTTTATAATTTTTGGGAAAATTGGGGGTTTCAGGTATCATCTCCATTTCTATTGGAAAATTTTTTATTGGTATAAACCGTGATATAGAGATGACCGTACCTTTGATTATTTTAAGTTGTATTTCTAGAATACCTTATATGTGATTGTTTGTTTACCCAAATAAGTGTGGAATGAGATGATGAATTTGAATGATGTATTTTGTGTGGAAAAACGTGTCGGTTAACTACCGTAGGCTGTGAATTATTCAAATGAAATATAGGGACATGAGTTCCAAAATGTTCCAAGTTTTATGAAAATGCTGAGTCGGGATAATACCGTAAAGGATATATCTAAACGGGTCGGATTAAAACACCGTAGGCTAAGATATTAAATCGAGTCGGAATAAGGCCATAGGCTTTGATGTCCGGCTTTTTCAGAAGAGTGCAATACCACTAGACCACCAGATCTGCATTGGTTCAATGTTGTGGGGGCTTATGCTATGCGAGGTTACCAGGGGCACCGACTTTTTCCAAAGGGTGTGAAATACCACCAAACAGTCTGACTTTTGCTGAAGGGTGTGAAATACCACCAGACAGTCTGACTTAGGCCGAAGAGTGTGACGATACTAGATCGTATTGCTTTGTATCGTATGTATATTGGAACTGTATTTGTGAAAATACTGGTATTGTGAAATGTATATATGTTTGCTGTTGAAATAACACTCATGTATCCACACACTGATATAATTGGGTTTCTTCCTTACTGAGAGATGTCTCACCCTTATCATACAAACATTTTCCAGGTCCTTCGAGTAGCTGACACTAGCGTCCTTTGTTTCAGGAGCGTGGTGGTTGGTTAGCTGTATAGAAGTACTTGTGTAAGTACTGATCCTTGGCCGGGTTGTCATTTTGGGTTATGTAAACACTCGGGGTATGTGTGTATTTTGGGGAACTAGATCCTGTTTTGTATAGACTCTGGTATGATTTTATGAATGTTATTAGGTTGAATTTTTCGCTGCGTATATATTGTGTATGTGATGATAGATAGGGTATACGTGAACCCTACGGGGTTAGACCCTTATATTGTGTAGTATCATAGATGTTGTATAATACAGGGATAGGTTAGGTTACTAAATCACACTCTAGGGCCCATTTCTAGGTTTGGAGTGTGACAGTTAAAAAGTATATTTTCGTGTTGCCCAAGTTGTTTGAAGTGTTTCCCAAGTATTGAAAGAGTATGGAGCCAAAGAAATCTATTTTGGAAACATTCCCTCGCTGTTTTAAATTTGAAAATCTGAAGGTCAGTCACCTAAGCCTTTAAATTTAGAGTATTTTTGAAACACAGTATAGGATTAGCCGCCTGGCTCTGAGAGGTCAGTCACCTGACCAGGTTTTATCTGCTTGTCAGTTGCCTGAACAAACAAGGGTCAGCCGCCTAACAACTTCGATCACCATTCAATATTTTGGTCATAAACTTTTTTATACAACTCCAAATTAGACATTCTTAGTATCAACAAAAAGCTAAGATAAAATCCCACAACTTTCATGTTGAACACTTTTTAAGATAAGGGGTGTTTAATAGATAAAAATGCACATAAATTCGGATATATAAAAAATAACAGAATTTGAAAAATCCTTTTTTGGTGCTTTTCATTCCAAAAATAATTTCAACGTTTTTGAAATAACTTTTGAACTTATAAAAATATTTTCTAAGTGTTTTAAAAGGTATCTAGGTTTAAGTATTTCACCTAAGAGTTTCATGCATCTATATTGAAATCGCTTGAAGTACTTACATAAAAACTTCTTAAGACTTTGACATTTTAAGCACTTAAGTCTTCATGTTTTTCCATCTCTTAATTCTATCTTGACTTTCAACTTCAATTCACTTTAAGTTTCATCAAATCATCTTTGAATCCATACTTTAATAGTATAAGTTTTATGAGATCTTCTTTCTTTGGAGTATAAGCTTTCAATAATCCTTGTGTGCACTTGACCTTGTATTCACATACTTGAGTCCTGAAATATCATCACTTAACTAAATATGTTAAATTCCCCTAATTTGTTATCATCAAAACAAGATTTTAAACCTTATAAGGCCAATATGTACGTTGACACGTGTCATGATATGAGACAAGCATTTAAAGGGCGACATGGTGTGATCTCCACCATTCGATATGTGTTTTCTCTGTACGGTTAGATTGTTGTCACATCAATAATCCTTGTTAAGTGATCTGAACCACTTGGATGATGCCACGTGGTAGGGTGACGTCATGCTGATGTTACCCTGCTGCAAAAATTATTTATTTACTTAAAAAAAAAAAAGGAGAACTGGGTGATGCCACCTTACAGTGAATTAAAAAAAAAAATAGAGTAAAGGTGCCACATATCACCATTTTGAGTGGACACATGGCTCAGTATTATCTTGAGCCGGTTGACTCGATTTAGACTGATCGAACCAATTTGTTTTCCTCAACCATTTTTTTTCATTTATTTTATTTATTTAGATTTTTAATTAGTTTTTTATATTATTTAATTTGATAAAAATAATAATAAAATCATAAAAATCAGAGAAAATCAGAAAAATTAGGAAAGATATTGTTAAAAATTAGGGAAAAAAATTATTTGAGTTATTTTGGCTTAAATTTTTTTAAAAAATGGAAAAATATCAAAAAAAAAAAAAAAAAAGAGGAAAAAGTCTTCAAAAATCTCAAAAAATCTTAGAAAAATGTTGAAAAAATTTCAGAAATTTTTTTCAAAATTTTGGAAAAATCTAAGGATGTTTTTAAAGTTTGTTTCTTGCATAAAATTTGATAATTTTACTTGATTTGTGTGTATGTGTGTGTGTGTGTGGGCGCGCATCAATGATTTTAAAAAAGGGTAAAGAGGTATTTCATATCTCACCTGTACTAGCTCTGAGAGGGGGGATTTATGTAACAAGATACCCCCGCTTGGAGGTCTTATTAGACATTCCTAATTGCACTTTGATTTTCTTTTTCCCTTTTAAATCTTCTTTATTTATCTATTTTATTTATTTATTTATCTATTTTGTTTATTTACTTATTTAATTGTTTATTTCAAAGGGTTAATTAAAGACCATTAGCTTCAATGAGAGAATAATTTATGATTAATTAGGTACCGTTCGTAGAACGGGTGTGTAGGGGGTGTTGATACATTCCCCTCGCATAACTGTATTCTCAATCCCAACTCTGGTAAAACAGACTGAGACTAGTGGTTTCTTAGCCTATGATTAGTCTAGAAACCAATTAATGAGTAGTAATTAGGTTATCTAACCACACCAAGGTAAATAACAGGCTACTGGCGACTCCATCAAATTTTCAATATTATTATTTTTCGTCATTTCAGACCCTTCTCCGAGACGTTGTGACACTTATATTTTTTGGAATAAGGAAAACTATTAAATGGGCATGCACAGCCACAATGGTCCCTCAACTAACTACTACTTAAGATCCCTAACTCTAATACATACCTCACTATAAAGAATACTCGAAAGCACATCCTGTTAATTAAGAAACAACAAATGAGTACGCCCAATTTGTAAAAAATAAGTATAAACATTAATAATTCTATAGTTGACAATTGACAATTGAAAACTTCTATTAAGTTATGAATGTTGTTAATAGAAAGTTGAAAGTGTTTTATCCTACTTAAAGCATGATAGCATTTCAACCTAATTATTATTATGCCGCTAGTTATACTTTTAAAAAGTGTTTAATTATTCAAAACATCCATTAACTAAAAAAAATAAAACCTTCCTTTAAAGTCTCCTAGGTGAGTTTAGTGGAGGTTAACAAGGAAAAGGCCCTGAGATTGGGGGAGTGAGTGAGTGGGACCACTGAGTCAAGCAAATGGATTGGGGAGATGGTGGGTTTAGGAAATAGATGGGGAGGGGTCTCTCCACTTGCAGTTTTGGAATGATGAGAGCTTTGAATTCACCAAATTACATATTATTATGGAAGTGGAAACTAGCTAGCTAGCCTAAACTAATAGCATGGCAGCCTGCCTATGTAGGTTCTTCTGGGTTCCCCATTTCATAAAATATACACATGATTTGAGATATACCATGTTGATGTACCACATTCGCTTCAAAACGCCACGTGGCTGCTTTTGATGCCACCACTTGTTCACATGGCAAAATATCCAAAACTTATGAAAGGAGACAGAGAGTATCTTAAATTTAAATTTATGTAAATTTAAATAAAATAAAATTTTGTATTATATTTTGTTTAAATAGCAAATGCATATTAATTCGAACTCGATGATTAAAATTTAAGTTAGTATTCATATCATATACAACTTTAATGTAGATGAACTAAATATTAAAAAGTTGGTTGTTTAATTTTTCTTGACTTTAATGAGACAAGAACATTTTTTTTTCCATATTTGATAGAGAGAAAATACAATTAAAAATGAGTATCTTTCTTATTTTCTTTACTTTTTCTTTCCAAAATAAAACTCAAGGATCTATTTGGATCAAGGACTTTTTGTGTCACGCCCTCAACTCAGTAATAGGACCCAGGGGTGAATTAGTAACATAACTTGTCCCTATATCATATAAAACACCAATGATACAATAATGAATGAGGGTCCGACCCCGTGAGGTTTCGTACACCCTATACACATTCACATATATGACATATACCCAGCGGAAATTATTCTTTCTATACATACATTGTACCATACTAGAGTCTATACAAAAGGAGTCTAAACTCCTTAATACAAAACATAAACTCGGGTGTCAACCAAAACCCAAAATGACAACCCAATATAGTCCTAGTACTTACACAAGTACTTCACGCAGTACACTAACCACTACACTCCCAACACAAGGATGCTAGTTCTGGTTACTCGAAGGACCTAAAAACATGTACGTTCGATAGGGGTGAGACTTGTCTCAATAAGGAAGAATCAGATTATATCGGTGTGTGGCATATGAGTGTTGTCATGACATAAAACAAACAAAGTTCAATATCGTTCTAGTATTTTCACAAAATAGTTCCAGTATACCAACGATATAAAGCAATACGATCTGGTGTCATCACACCCTTCGGCCTAAGCCGGACTCATTTCATCAAAACACAACTCTTACATGTTTATATAACAGCTTAATCCACACCCATTTGGTAATATAAAAATCATGATTTTCTAAAATATAGTTTAAATAAGTCAAGATACAACCATCTACATAACACAATATATCCAAGGTTTTCCAACAAAACGAGAGATGCAACCCAAAGGCCCCTTTTTCCTAAAATTGTAACATAAAAATCTCGTAATTTTCACCCGTTAGATTCCCTCAAATGAGTAGTCAAAATACACAGAGGACTGTGAACCACAATTCTACCTAATCTGATTTTGAAAATAACCAATATAAACAGAATCCCTTTACCTTTCCCTAAAAATCCAAAACCCGAACTCTACGACTCCTAATCAGCGAACCGAGTTCCCAAAACCTATAAATCACAGTACAAAACATACTTACAATTTCATTCCTTACAGAACTACCAAAACGGAAATGAAAGTTGAGCCTTACCTCGATTTTGAGTCAAAACCCAAAAACGCTCAAAACAAAGATTCGTTCCACAAATTTCGAAGAGAATCCTTCCCTGATCCTCGTAATAACGTCAGATCATCGATTCTAACAACGTATGGTGAGGAAATCTAGAGAGAGAGAGAGAGTTGAGTTCGAGTTCCTAGAGAGAGAGAGGGAGAGAAACTTGATAACTTAGCTCCAAAGCAATCCAAAAAGATATTTATAACACCTTTGACTAGGCCAATCTCGTCGACGAGGCGGTGTCTTCGTCGACGAGTCAACGAAGGGAGTTCGTCAACGAAGCAGTGGCCTTGTCAACGAGCTTGAGATTTCTGGATTTCCCAAAACCTCTCGACTTCTCCTCGTCAACGAGCACCTGCAATTCGTCGTTGAACAATAGAAGGGCCCTCGTCAACGAATTCTAACTTCGTCGACGAAGTCTGCTCAATTACCGTTCTACCCTTCCCTTATTCTTTTATTTCATATATCACAGTTCGGGTTCTTACATTCTATTTGGGGAAGGAAAAGGAAAAAAATTATTTTTCATTATATTTTCTATTTGTATAAAAAAAAATTAAAATTGAAAATTGTTCTAAGAAGATAAAATGTTAACTATAGGTAAAATCAAAATTTAATTCAATGATTTATTATATTTTTCTATTTTCTTTCCTTAATAACAGAACTTGAAAAGGTGGATTCCTTTCCTTTTCTTAATCTTTATCAAGCTACAGAGGGGGCCTAGGAAAAATAAAATACGAATCGAAACACTTTTTTATATTTAATTATTAAGGGAAGTGAGAAAGGAAATTAAAAAAATATAGAAAATCAATGAATAAGATTTTGATTTTACACATTATTAATGTTTGATTTTTCTCAATTTTCAGTCATACCAAAACATTTCTTCATTTTTTCTATTGAAATTTGATGTTAATAGGAAAGAAAATAAAAAATATTTTTTTTCTTTTCATTTTCCTTTTTTTTTCTCTCTCCAAATAAAATATTTGATCCAAACGAAACCTTTGAAGTGGACAACTTCCAAGTTTAGTCATGTTGAGTTGTTAACCTTAAATGTAGTGATTCCAAAAATAAATAAATAAATAAATTATTATTAATTAAATAATATTATGTATATATACATTCCTAAAGGATCGAAGATCCTTCAAGAAGGAAATTTATTTCTTGAAGCATACGACCCCCTACTACGCACATCTCTCTCTCTCTCTCTCTCTCTCTCTCTCTCTCTCTCTCTCTCTCTCTCTCCCTCTCTCTCTCCCTCCCTCCCCTGACCACCTCACTCTCTCTCTTCGATTTCTCTCCGTCGATAAGCCGAATTGAAGAATGAACACCACCACAAGGTTCTAGGGCCGATCCTCGTCAATTTAACTGGAGCGGATTTTAAGTTTGGGCTTCCAAGACACCACTCCAAGGTTAGGGTAAGAATCATGAAATTATATGAGTTAACTATTTTTAAAGTTTAATAAATTACTAGCAGTGTGTGGGCCTAGGAAATGTGAATATGATATTGTTCTGGGGTTGAATTGATTAAACTAGGGTGTATGAATATAAGGTTTGTGCGAACACCGCAGGCATCGTGTTAGGTTCCTCGTGCGTATATTTTCAGTAATCAGGTAAGTGGAATAAATTATTTTAGGTATTTTGGGAATCTGTTGATTAATTTAAAGCATGAGAAAATGATAATGTTGTGAAGGATTTGCTAACATATTCGATATTTGAAAATACTAGTTTGGGAGTATTATACATTTATCTGAGCAATTACTAATTTACAAAATATTATTCAAAATTTATATGGCATGAGTATTGGTTTTGTTATCGTATATTTAACATGTAGAAATATTTTATGATGAGATGTAATTTATACTGACAGATATTGTGAAATGATAGAATATGATTTATATTGGCTCAGGAGAAATGTGATATACAAACATGATATTTTTGATACTGAGAAATGTGATATATACAGACAAGATATTTTTAATATTGAGATTGCTATGGAAATTGTGGAAATGAGAACAATGATGGACCAGTGATGTATTTGAGAGCACGGTACCGTTGCTAGGAAATGAGTCAGTGCAACCACACTGCTTGGTAAGAGTGTTGGTATTGGAAGTCGATTAGGTCTACGAAGAGATGTTGACCACCTCTGGGTCCATAACAGGCTACGGTGGGCCAATTGTACTATAGATGAGGTTTTGACTTAGCCTGGCAGGCCAACCATGGCTAAGTCCTGCCTTCGGCCCACACAACCCGGTCATGTGGGGTGATTACATGACGATGATATATGGATGTCCATTCAGGTTGGTTCCTCATTACAGACATGATGGAACTATGTTTACAGATATGTTGGATTTCGAACCCAGGAAAACGTATTGAGCACGTACATATTTTTGAGAAAACATATGGTTACAAATGTGTATATATGGATATGGGTACAGATTTCATGATTATTCAGCTATATTGTTTATTAAATGAACATGTTTGATTCATTTAAACTCATGTTGCCACACACTGACAATAATTTATTCCATCTTACTGGAAGGTGTCTCACTCCTTAATATTTTAACATTTTAGGAAATCCAGAGATACGACCTTAGAGAGCTCTGGACAGGATTAGTAGTTGGGTTGGAAGATAGTGGTGTTGAGACACTAGTAAGTATATGTATATGGATTTGCTTAGTACCTTGGGTTGTAATATTACCTGATTTTGGGAAGACATGTGTATATGTATGATATAATGGTTCTAGAACTCTGGTATTGTATTCGGGGTTATGTATATGTTTCTGCTACATGTTTTATTTGAGTTATAGTATCAATGAAATATGAAAATGAAAATGAAAAAAAATATATGGTAGAAATTTCAAGGCGTAACAATTGTGGTATCAGATCTTAGGATACTACGTTCTGTATACTCTAGGGTACAGCAAATAACAATACCAGAGTATAAGAATGGATTTTGGTGAGGATTAATATTAGAATTTAGGGTTCTGTCTTGCATCCTGGAGGGAGCAAATTCTGTGGTGGTTTCCGTGATTTTCCTAAGGTGACGATTTTAGAAAAGCCACAGTAAACTATTATCGGTTCTTGTTTTTGAGTGGTAAAACTGAATCTTAAATTAAGAATAAGGATGTAAAGATGATTGGTATAGCAGGATATGTTTTGGTTCTTAGATAGATAAACGCATTAGACATGTTATAATGATAGGATTCTAAAATTTTTTTTGTTCTCAAGATGGACCCTGGAAATAGCAATGCTCATGTTGGTGGTGATGATGTGGGGCGCTTTAGTAGGAGCTGTAGTGATTTTGACGCAATCTTGCGCAGTGTTACTTTGAAAGTTATAGTTGATATAACTCGGAGTTAGTTCTAGGGAGCAAGGTTTTTGGTTGATAGATTAGGGCTGCACAATTGAGCAGTTCACCCGAATGAATCCTTCGGCTTTTCTTGGGAGTACTGATCCGATCATGGCAGAAAATTGGCTGCAGGAGATTGAGAAAATCTTGACAATATTACATTACACTGATGAACATAAAGTACTGTAAGCCACTTTTAAGTTAACAGGGGAGACAGAATAAAGGTGGTCAGCGGTAAAGCTCCAGGAGGAACAGAGACTAGTACCTGTAGCGCTGACTTGGGGACGATTTAAGGAGATATTTTACGACCGCTACTTTCCTGCCTCCGTCAGAGATGCAAAGATGGAGGAGTTTTTAAGTCTAACTCAGGGACACCTGATAGTGCCATAGTATGCGGTTAGATTTGTGGAGTTGTCAAGTTTTTCCCCTTCATGATACCAGATGAATTCAGAAAGGCACGGAGGTTCAAGAGAGGGCTAATATAGGAAATATATGAGCAGGTGGCAGTGTTGAAGGTGTGGGATTTTTTGGAGCTGGTGGATAGAGCCACCATGGTAGAGAATAGTCGGAAGAGGGGTACAGAAGGACAGAGTCAAAGGAAGAGGCCCGTGCCTCCTGGATTTCAAGCGAGTACCAGTCAGGGGCAGTGGAGGAGATACGATGTGGGCCATTGGCAAGTGAAGGGACACCGAGTTCCTTAGGGTAATCTAGCGCCCCCTACTTGCTCTCGATGCTACAAGAGACATTTAGGAGAATGTCAAGCGGGAGCGGTGTTTTGTTATCGATGTAATAGACTCAGTCATATGGCTCGAGACTGCCATGCATAGCTAAGCAATGCACCTTCTCCTAGACTATACCGAGGAAACAACCAAGCACCCCGAGGCAATCAGTAGAGGAATACCACCCTAGCATAGGTTTATGCACTGACACCGGGAGACGTAGACGTGGTAGGCGATGTGGTGACAGGTACCATTTTTATTCTATCATATAAAGCTTTTATTTTGTTTGATTTAGGGGCAACACATTCGTTCATAGCGCAGGAGTTGATTAAGTTACATGGGTTATAAGTTTAGCCAATGGATGTCGGTTTGTTAGTAACTACATTGATAGGAGTCGTAGTGGTGTGTAAGAGAATACTTAGGGATTGTCCAATTAGTATTCAGGGGAGGTCTTTACCAGCTAACTTTGTAGTCCTAAACATGCACGATTTTGGGGTAATTTTGGGAATGGACTAGCTAGCTGCTAATTATGCCAGTATTGACTGCTATAAGAAAGAAGTAGTATTCAGACCTCTAGGAGAGCATGAGTACCAATTTTTGGGGACATGTGTGCGCTCCCCACCATAGATATTATCAGTTGTTCAGGTGAGGAGGTTGCTATTGGAGGGATGCCAGGAGTACCTGGCCTGTGTAAAGGAATCGCTAGAAGGGGAATCCAGGTTGAAATATATTATGATAGTGAAATATTTTCTTGATGTGTTTCCTAAGGATTTGTCGGGACTGCCTCCTGATCATGAAGTCGAGTTTTCTATCAAACTATCTTTGGAAACAGTGTCGATTTCTAAAGCGCCGTACAGAATGGCTCCAACGTAATTGAAAGATTTGAAAGAGCAGATATAGGAATTGTTAAACAAGGGGTTTATCAGGCCCAACATGTCACCTTGGGGAGCGTCGATATTGTTTGTGAAGAAGAAAGATGGGTCAATGAGAATGTGTATCGACTATAGAGAGGTAAATAAAGTGACAATTAAGAATAAATACTCGCTTCCCCACATTGATAATTTGCTTGACTAGCTTCAGTGGACACAAACTTTCTTGAAGATTAATCTACAATCTAGGTACCATCAAGTAAAGGTTAGGGCGGAGGATGTTCCAAAGATGGCATTTCAGACTCGATATGGCCATTATGAGTTCTTGGTTATGTCATTCGGATTGACCAATGCTCTAATTGTATTCATGGACTTGATGAATAAAGTCTTCCATCAGTACCTGGATCAGTTCATAGTGGTATTTATTGATGACATATTGGTGTATTCAAAGAGCCCTGAAGAGCACGAGGATCATCTAAGGAAGTGCTTCAGGTGTTGAGGGAAAGGAGGTTGTATGCCAAATTCAAGAAATGTGAGTTATAGCTGGAACAACTGGGCATTTCTGTGGCACGTGATATCCAGGGATGGTATTTTTGTATATCCAAGCAAAATTGAGGCAGTAGTGGACTGGCCACGACCTAAAAAAGTGCAGTAAGTCAGAAGTTTCTTGGGACTGGCAAGATACTATCACCGATTTGTACATGGATTCTTTGAACTATCAGACCCTTTGACCAGATTGACCCGAAAGAATGCAAGTTTTGAATGGACTAAGGAATGTGAACAAAGTTTTCAGGAGTTGAAGTAGCGACTCATCATTGCACCGGTTCTAACGATTCCTTCGAGTGTATTTTGATGTAGTGGAGGAGAGTTGTAGCATATGCTTCACGACAACTCAAAAAATATGAAAAGAATTACCTTACCCATGATTTGGAGTTAGCAGCGGTAGTTTACGCATTAAAAATTTGGAGACATCATTTGTATGGGGGTAGGTGTGAAATCTTCACAAATCATAAGAGCTTAAAGTACTTTTTTGCACAGAAGGAATTAAATATGAAACAGAGGAGGTGGTTAGAGCTGATTAAATATTATGACTACACCATCAGTTACCAACTATGAAAAGTTAATGTGGTAGCTGATGCTTTGATCCAGAAATCAGTGGTGTTGGCTTAATTGGACTTTCCAAATCTTATTTTGATGATAACAAAATGAAGGATACTTTAACATGTGTGGTTGAGTAGTTTTAATTCAGGTCTAAGTAAAAGGACACTCACGATTAATCATGGAAGTAAGCTGGAGATCAGAGTCAATCAAGTGAAAACTTCTTAGTATATTGAAGCAATGAACAAAAAATGAAGAAATTAAAGGCCAAGCAGATCTTGAAGTCAAAAGTGAACCTCAAGAGGCTGTAAGACATAGTGATAAAAGAGATCATGCTTAAAAGGATATTTGTAAGTACTTCAAGTCATCACTATTTAGATATGTGAAGCCCCATAAAGATCCAAAGACTTAGAAACTAGCATTTGAAAAAACTCTTGAAAAATGTTTTTGAAAGGTTATAATTAAGTTTTTCAAGTAAACTAGATTTTAAAGAAATCAGAAATAGAAAATATTTGAAAAGAGAGGACTACCCAGCCGATGACTAGTGACCCAGTCGAGTGAGTCAGCCGACTGACTCTGTAGAGAATTTTTGAATTTCAAACTTGCGGGAAATTTTTCAAAAATTAATTGTATAATTTAATATTTTTTGAAAAGTTACCTAAATGGAGGATTTTCAAAATTAATTCTATAATTTAATACTTTTTGAAAATTTACCTAAATGGAAGATTTTCAAAAATTAATTCTGTAGTGACCCAAAGAATAATAGCATTTTAATAATTAAAAGGGAGAGAAAATAGATACAGAAATAGAAGAAGGCCGTAGATTTCGTCGACGACATTGCAATATGGAGAATAAAATAATTTAATTTAATTTTAAGAAATTTGTCAGGCTTCGTCAACGAACACAGGGTTTCGTTGATGAAAGTCTTCAGAATTTTGTCGACAAACACAAGGCCTCGTCGACGAATTTTGTGAAGGGCTCGTCGACGAATACAGGGTCTCGTCGACGAACCTGGCCCTATAAATAGTGGAAACCTGAGATTTTATCACATTTCTCTCGCCGCTCTCTCTCTCTCTCTCTCTCTCTCTCTCTCTCTCTCTCTCCTACGACTCTCTCTCCCTTCTCTCTTCATTTCCAGCCCCACCAGTCACCGGATCGATGATCCGAAGCTACCACGACGCTCCTGGTGGAGTTCTCCATGCATCTACCAAGCGGATCGTCAGGAAATCGGAGTTGGAAATCATCCCAAATTCGGGGTAAGGCCTTTTAGTCTCCTTTTGGCCTTGTGGTTGTTATAGGAAATGATACATGCAAAAAAATACTGATGTTTAGTTCTACCAAATATTGGTTTCAGGGTGTTTTGTAGGAGGCCTTGCATGTATCGGGCTAGAGTACAGTAGGGGTTTTTCAAAGTTAAGGTAAGGGAAATATGTTATGCTAGGAAAATCCCAAATATTATACAGTGTATGTATTTACAAAAATTATGTATTTTAGTAGGGTGTGGCTTGTGATTATGTATATGGTACGGGGATATGTTTTACGAATGTAGTTTCCTGTTTTTTTATGAATTTCAGTATTATGGTTATACGAACTTCAGTATTATAATCTTACGGATTTCAGTACCATGATTTTACGATATTTCAGTACTATGATTTTATGAATCTCAGTACCATGATTATACGAATTCCAGTATTACGAATATGCAGTTCCATGTTATGATTATTTAGATTTTAGTACGTTATGCAGCATCATGGTTATTTCAGTACTTCAGAATTATGTTAAATCAGTTAGTTATGTATAGAAATATATTATATGATATCAGACCCTGTTGGACTTGCAGCTAACAGAGCATGGTACCATTGCTACAGATACGATGTTACTTTATGAGTGCAACCACCTATTCAGATAATACGTGGTACGGTCGACCACCTAGGCCCTTGAAGAGGTTAGACTCCCCATCCAGATATGGGTTGGGGTGGGCAGGTCGATTGACGGAGTTCAGTGATTTATTCCTGGTTGGCCAGTCAAGGTAAATCCAGTCTATGGGCCACACAACCTCGTTATGAGGGGCATGTCATGACACAGATGGCCACAGGGAACAGTTTCAGTTACTATTACTTACGTATTGATTTACAGAATCAGGGATCCTACTATATTCACTAGAAGTATATTGAATTATAACCATAATACTGATATGTTAAGCAATAGGGAAAAAGGGTGGTGTGCTTTATTACTTGTACTGTACTTTTGTACTCAGTTATTCTGTTTATATGAAACAGATTTCATGACATATAGTAGCTCATTTGCCACACACTAGTAATAGCATATTTTCTCTTACTGAGCGTTGGCTCATCCCAATGTTGAAATATTTTTCAGGTGATCCGGGTAGGTGAGCAGATTAGGTTCGCAAATAGAGGGCGTGCCCCACCAGAGAGTGAGTATCATTTTTTTTGGGAATGATTTTGTGTAGCCCTAGGTAGTTGAGGGCATTTTTGGGGATACAACTATGTTGTATATATTGCAAACCATTTCAGAACTCTGGTATTGAATGTAATGGTTTAGGTTATGTTTATATGATTCTGCTTTTCACTGCTTAAGTTAACACGATGGTATCAGAGTATGTTAATTGCTATTATGGAAAAAAAAATCAATTAATTAAGTAGGTCGTTACAAATTCTATAATTTAATATTTTTTGAAAAGTTACCTAAATGTTTCATGTTAAATGCGGAAACTTTTCCTTAAAAAGGTCTATAAATACCTTCCTTACTAAATGAAGAATACAGTCAAGCAATACATGATTTCTATGCTAAAACTCTCCTAAAGCTCATTCTTGATCACACCTGTGTTGGGGGAAAACTCTACAAAATTTCTAGATTAAAAAGAGGCTTTTAATTCTGAGTTGCATCTAAAATTCTTATATCAATAAGAAAGAACATTTGGTGACTTCTAAACCTTGAGCTCCACATTTTCTATTTAGTTTTTGTTTTGAAGTACGATTTGAGATTTAACTTGTACAATTTGCTCTGTCTTTGAAAGTGTTTTTGTACACAGATATCCATTCTTTTCTACTTGATCTTTGACGGTTCAAGGTATTGTTGAATCAATAGACCAAGCCTTGGTTGTTGCTTGGAGAGGTTTCTCTTCCTGAAAAAGAGGTTGATTATTGTAAAGTTTTTATTCCACCCGGAATGAACAAGGTATAGTGAAATCCTTAGGCGGTTGACCTAAGGCGAGGACGTAGGCTGAGGTAAGCCGAACCTCGTAAAAGTTGTGGCGTCACTCTTTTTCCCTTACTCTCTTTTAAATTTCAGCAAAGATATAAATTGCTTGGATGTTATAATTCTCTCAATTATAAAAACAACGCGCATGGGAAATTAAATAAATCTACGCCTAATTTGTTCTTGGGCTTGCGGAAACCGAAAGGGAGTACGTTGGTTAATCGATATTTTGCGAAAACCGTAAGGGAGTACATTGATTGGTTAACAACCCAAAACCTATTAGCTGAAGGTCTATTTAAATTAGGATCTTGAAAAAGAGTTTGGATGATAGTTTAATTTTCAGTTCAAGAGCAAACTACAAGACTTGCACATTCATATACAGGGCTGCTGAATATTGCAAAGCTAATATTAATTACTTGTATGGTATTTGTTTGGTTTAAATTGGTTGTGTATGTTGTGTTTGTGGATTGAATAGAGTAAGTAGGAGTTTGTGTGGATTGCCTAATCAATAAGAGCAAAAGAAGTCTTTAAAGGATTGTAAAAAGTCAAGCAATTTTAAAAAGACTATAAGGATTTTTAAAATCGCCCAATTCACCCCCCCTCTTGGGACTACACCTTAGGTTTCAATTGGTATCAGAGACCGGTTATAGAAAAACCTAACAAGTAGCTATATAAAGATCAAAATGGCACAAATAGGAGTAGCTCCCTTTGGTGAGGGTCAATCCTCAACTAGGCCACCCATTTTTTGTGGACTAAATTACACTTTTTGGAAGCAACGAATGAGAATCTACCTTCAAACAATGGACGGGAAGGCATGGAATGTTGTTACAAATGGAAATTTGATTCCTACTAAACTAGTAGATGGAAAAGAAGTACCTACATAAGATAAAGAACTAATTGAATCAAATTACAAAATGTTGCAAATTAACTCAAGTGCAATAAACACCTTATATTGTGCACTTGATGCAAATGAATTCAATAGAGTAATGGTGTGTAAAATAGCTAAAGAGATTTGGGATAAATTAGAAGTAACCTATGAAGGTACGGTAGAAGTTAGGGACAGTAGAATTGATATGTTAATTAGTGAATACGAAGCTTTTAGAATGAATTCCGATGAAACTATAACAAGCATGTATACTAGGTTCACACATATCATAAACTCACTAAGTGCCTTAGAAAAAACATATTCCACCCATGAGATGATCCGCAAAATTATAAGAGCTCTTCCACCTACTTGGGAACCAAAATCCACAGCCATAACGGAAGGGAGAAACCTTAAAACAACTTCCTTAGGTGAACTCATAGGATCTCTTCTAACCTATGAAATGATGTTTAAGGAAAGAAGCAATGAAAACAAAAACAAGAAGTCTATAGCTCTAAAAGCCTTGAAAGAACATTCAAGTGAGGAAGACTATGAATCTAGTGAATTAGAAGATGAGGACTTAGCTCTCATAACTAAAAGACATGGAAAATTCTTGAAAATAAACAAGAAATTCACTAGAAAATTCAACGGATCAAAAGCTGAAAGAGGTGAAAGTAATAAAAAGGAATACAAAAGCAAAAATGATCCTCCCACTTGCTATCACTATAAAAAGGTTGGGCACATCAATCCAGAATGCCCACAACTCAAGAAGGAAAAGAAGAAAAATAAGCCTGTAATGAAGGCAACTTGGGATGACACAAGTTCGAGTGAATTGGAGAGTGAGTCAAGAGATCAAGAAGTAACAAACATGTGCTTTATGACACATAACGAAGAGGTAAACTCTTATTACTCTCTCTCTGAAGATTCGTGTGATGAATCATGTAGTAATTCATATGAAAGCATGCCCTCTTACAAAGAACTTTAATCTGAATTATTCTCTCTACATGACAAATTTATTAAAGTCTCAAAGAGAAACATAAGCTTAACAAAACGAAACACTTAGAAATCAGCTTGAGTCTTCAAAACTTGTTGAAGAAGAAAAAGACTTAAAGATTGAAGAACTTGAGAAGAAAGTAGATAACTTGTCTAAAAAATTAGCTAAGTCTCGAGTGAATGAAGATAGCAAGAGAGTGCAAGAAATAAATGATCTTAAAAACCAAATTCAAGACGAAGAAAATGTCATCTACAACTTTACCAAAAGTAAAGATAACTTTAAAAAAATGGTAGGACAACAAAGGATGACAAACAACAAAGAAAGAATTGGTTACAATTGAATACCAAACAAAAGAAAGAAAAACTTGTTTATGGGATATTTTGTAAATCAATCTAAACATTATGCAAGCACTTCATCAACAAATATTTATGAGCACACCACTTGCTACATGTGTAAAAATAAAGGACACATAATGTTTAATTGTCCACTCAAGAAAAAGTACATTAAAGTAAAAAAGGAGTGAAAGATAAATGCTAAAACTAGACAATATTTAAAGAAAGTTAAGAAGGTTTGGATTCCAAAAGTAACAACATAAATCCTTTCTTATAGGTTTGCTTTAGGACCTCTCCGTCTAAGGATAAATGGTACTTGGACAGCGGATATTCAAAGCATATGACAGGAGATAAATCTAAGTTCACTTCCCTCACTCAAAAGGATGGAGGATTTGTAACCTTCGGTGACAATGCAAAAGGCAATATCATCGGAATTGGTAAAATAGGTAAAGACTCTTTACTTACTATAGATGATATCTTGTTAGTAGATGGTCTAAAGTATAATTTATTAAGCATTACTCAACTTAGAGACAAAGAATTTGAAATAATATTTAAGAAAGACAAATGCTTAATTCAAGATTCTAAGGATCAAAAGACACTATTCACTGCACATAGAATGAACAATGTATATTGCATAAACATTGTTGGCTTTGGCATAGGAGGCTAGGACATGCAAGCATGGATCTTATATCCAAGCTTTCTAAAAAGAATTTAGTTAAAGACTTGCCTAACACCAAATTTTTCAAAGATAAAGTGTGTGATGCTTATCAACTAGGAAAACAAATCAAGAAAGGCTTCAAAAAGAAGAAATATATATCAACTAGTAAACCCCTAAAACTCATACACTTAGATTTTTTTGGCCCTACTAGAACTCAAAGCTTAGGAGGAAAACAATACGCCTTTGTAATTGTTGATGATTACTCTAGATATACATGGGTGTTGTTCTTAGCTAACAAAGAGGAAACTTGTAATTCGTTAATCACTCTATGTAAGAAGGTTCAAAATGAGAAAGGGTATAACGTCTCAAATCTAAGAAGTGACCAAGGAAGAGAATTTAAGAATCAAGATGTTGAAAAATTTTGCAAGAACATAGCATAAGTTACAAATTTTCAGCACCTAAAACCCCACAACAAAATGGAGTTGTGGAAAGGAAAAATAGAACCCTTCAAGAAATAGCAAGAACTATGCTTAATGAAAATAACTTACCCAAGTACTTCTAGGTCGAAGCTGTAAATACATCTTGCTGTGTAATTAATAGGGTTTCTATTAGATCAAGTCTCAACAAAACACCCTATGAATTATGGAAAGGAAGAAGGTCAAACATAACTTACTTTCATGTTTTTGGATGTAAGTGTTTTGTACTCAATAACAAAGATAACTTAGAAAAATTTGATGCTAAATCAAATGCAAGTATTTTCCTAGGTTACTCTATAAATAGTAAGGCCTATAGGATCTACAACAAAAGAACACTCACCGTAATTGAATCAATTCACGTAAACTTTGATGAATCAAACCCTTTTCCAAGAGAAGTTAAAAATGAAGAAAATGATGATATTTTAAAAAAGAAGGATGAGTTAGAAATTAAGGAAGAAAAGGAAATAAATGAAGAAAACCCAAAAGATGAACCTATAGAAAATACGGAATTACCAAGAGAATGGAAGTATAAAAAGGATCACCCTCAAGAACAAATTATAGGTGAACCATCTAAACGTGTAACTACTAGATCTTCTCTAAAGAACTTGTGCAATCACTATGCATTCCTATCTCAAAATAAACCTAAATATGTTGAAAAGGCCCTTAAGGATGAATTTTGGATATTTGTCATGCAAAAAGAATTAAACCAATTTGAAAGAAGCAAAGTATGGCAATTAATACTCAAACCTAAAAATCATTCGATCATAGGAACTAAATGGGCAATTAGAAATAAAAAGGATGAGAATGCTATAATCAGTAGAAACAGAGTTAGACTTGTAAGGGTATAACCAAGAAGAAGGGATAGACTATGATGAAACCTTTGCCCCTGTAGCTAGAATGGAAGCTATAAGAATGTTATTAGCCTATGCTTCCTACAAAGAATTTAAGTTATACCAAATGGATGTCAAAAGCGCATTCTTAAATGAGTATGTTAATGAAGAGGTATATGTTCAACAACCGCCTTGTTTTGAAAATATTGAAAATCTTAACCATGTATTTAGACTAACTAAGGTTTTGTATGGATTAAAACTGCCCCCTAGGGCTTGGTATGAAAGACTTAGTGGATTTCTAATTGAGAAAGGTTTTTCAAAAGAAAAAATAGATAGTACCTTGTTTGTTAAAACTAAGGAAGATGACATATTTTTAATTCAAATCTACATAGATGATATAATATTTGGTGCCACTAATGAACAACTATGTAAGGAATTTGCAAAATGTATGTAAGAAGAATTTGAAATGAGCATGATAGGATAGTTAAACTATTTTCTTGGACTGCAAATTAAACAAGCCAAGCATGGGACTTTTATAAGTCAATCCAAATACATAAAATACATGATACAAAAATTCGGTATGGAAAATAGTAAACCAATAGGAACACCTATGAGTACCACCATCAGCCTAGACAAAGATGAAAAGGGAAAATCTGTAGACACAAAGTACTATAGAGGTATGATTGGAAGTCTATTATATCTAACTGCCAGTAGACCCGACATCATGTTTAGTGTCTGTATGTGTGCCCATTTTCAATCAACACCTAAGGAATCACACCTAATAGCTGTTAAAAGAATTCTAAGATGCTTAATAGGCACCATGGACTTAGGACTATGGTACCCTAAGGACACCAGTTTTGAAATGATTTGTTATTCAGATGCAGACTATGCAGGGTGTAAAATAGATAGAAAAAGTACAAGTGGCACATGCCACTTCTTAGAAAGATCTTTAGTTTCTTGGTTCTCTAAGAAAGAAAACTCTGTGGCTTTGTCAATTGCTAAAGCTAAATATGTAGCAGCCGGCAGTTGTTATGCACAAACTAAAACCTAAGGTGTAGTCCTAAGAGGGGGTGAATTGGGTTATTTAAAATTTCTTTGATCCTTTTTGAGAGCTCTTGTCCCTTTTCACAATCTCTTAAAGATTACTTGTATTTTTGTTAATGAGGAAATCCATACAAACTCCTATTTCCTCTAATAAATTCACAATCAACAAATACAATCAATTAATTTACTATTCAAACACAACAACCACACAACAAAAGTCAATTGGAATATTTAGAGGCCATGTATATGAATGTACAACTCCTGTTGTTGGCTTTTGAATTTGAATATTACAACATCCAAACACTTTTTCATTATCAGAACTTAAGTAAACCTTTAGCTAATAAGTTTTGGATATTAACCAATCAACGTACTTCCTTTCAGTTTCCATAAAAGATTGATTAACCAACGTACTCCCTTTCGGTTTTCGCAAGCCCAAGAACAAATGAGGCTTTGGGTTTACTTAATTTCCAATACACGTTTGCTTTATGATTAAAAGTATTAAAACATCCATGCAGGTTATATTGTTGCTGAAATTAAAAGAGAGTAAGGAAAAGAGTGACACCACCACTTTTACAAGGTTCGGCTTATACCCAGCCAACGTCCTCGCCTTAGGTCAACCACCTAAGGAATTTACTATATCTTGTTCCTTTCAGGTGGAACAAAAAACTTACACAATTTACCCTTTTTTTTATGAAGAGAAACCTCTCCAAGCACCGACCTGTGCTTGCTCCAATGATCCAACAAACCTTTGAATCATTTAAAGTACAAGAAGATAGAAGTAGATCTTCGTACAAAAAATACTCTCAAAATTCAGAGCAGGTTGTAAAAATTAAGTTCTAAATTGTACTTCAAGACACCAAAGCTAAATAGAACATGAGAAGATTTAAAGTTTTAGAAGTCACCAATGGTTCTAAAGAAAAATTTGAATGCAATTCGGAACCAAACTTTTGATTTTTCAATCCACCAAAACGTAAAGTTTTTCTTTAGAAAAATGATGTGAACAAAGGAACTTAAGGAGAATTTCAGCGTATTGACTGTTTGATCTCTTAAGCTTATCTTGCTTGTATATTCTCTCTCATTTTTCATTACCCAAAGAGGTATTTATAGACTTTTTCAAAGAACAATGTCCTTATTTAATTAGGTAACATTCGAAAAATCATTAAATTGTTGAGTTAATTTTGAAATTCAAAATTTTGAAAAACTTCCCGTTGAGATCTAAAATCTTTCCAAGTGGTAGTCGCCTGCCATGACCTGGCAGTCGCCTACCAGAGTGAGAATTTGAAAACCCTACTACCTCCTAAATTTTTCTTTTAAATCGTGGCAGTCACCTGCTTATATAAGGCAGTCACCTGACTTTCAGTATTTTTCCTTTTTTTACTTTGAAAACTTTCTTCCTTTGAGGCCTTTTAATCAAAGACATATTTTAAGGTCTTTCAAAAATGTGTTTCTTAGTTTGTTTTGATTTATAAGAGCTTCACATATATCTAGATAGTATTTGGCTTTGAAGTACTTGCAACAATCCTTCTAATCATGGTTTCCTTAAACACTAAGTTCTTCAGCCTCCTTCAGCCTCTCGAGGTTTACTTTTGACTTTAAAAATTGTTTGGCCTTTAACCTCTTCATTTTTCCTTCATTGACCTCAATATTCTGAGGAGCTTCCACTAGATTGACATTGAACTTCAGCATATCAACCGTGAGTGTCCTTTTACCTAAATCTGAAATCAAATCACTCAACACCACATGTTAAAGCATCCTTCATTTTTTTATCATCAAAATAAGATTCAAAATCCCAATTAGGCCAACACAAACACTTTACATGCAACAACAATTAAGAGATTTCAATTTGAAATACACAACTATACCAACTAAGTGTGATAATACGAGTACGATTAATATATCTAAAAATCCTATTTCACACTCAAGAACCAAGCACATTGACATAAGATATCACTTCCTAAGAGATCATGTTCAAAAAGAAGATATCATTTTAGAATTCATCAACACAAATGATCATTGGACTGATATCTTCACTAAACCTCTCTTAGAAGACAGATTTATAACCATTAGAAGAGAGCTTGTCTACAACATAGTAGAGAAACTAACCAAAAGGACAAAGCTTAAAGAAAAATCTACAGTCGGTCAATTGACTCTAAGGTCAGCTGACTGACTGAAGCAGTTTTTTTTTGGAACAGAGGCCAGGCAGCCAACTGACCCTGAGGTCAGCCGACTGACTGATAGAGCAACCCTAGACTTGTTTGTAGAACTCAAAGTTGTCAATCAACTGACCTAGGGTTTGTCTCTTTGTGTGTTCTAAGTTTGTTTTGGCGTGCACTTTGATGATACAACACTTAACTTGGTTGTTTTCCTTATTTCTTGAAAAATAGATTCATGCTTATGCGATAAGCAATATGCTACATGTGTATGTTTTAAAATTGGTATCTTGAAATCTTTAAAGACGATGAAAATATTAATGATGTATGGCTCACTATACTAGTTTGAAAAACTGAGCTTAAAGTTATTAAGTATGATTTAGAAACATGATTTTTGAAATGTCTTGATCATGTATGCCTATGATGGATCACATGAATAAATGAAAAATTGGCATCTATGGACGTATATTGGAATCCATGAATGAATCAATTGGTATTACTTGGTATTTGAGCAATAAAGCATACTTATGCGCATATAATGATATTGATAATATTTCCATGATCTTGGATTTGAATGATGAAACATGAATGCTACTATATATATAAAACATGCATAAATACTTGACTATTGTAGCACACTATATATACTATATTATAATATATTGAAAAATGTGTGGTCATATGTTAATTGGTCTTGAAATTACAAATTGTTAAAATGATGCTTATTATTAGGGGGAGTAGAATAATGCTAGTTGTAAGGGGGAATCTTTTTAAGGCTTACTCATATTTTTACTCCCATTTGTCATCATAAAAAAGGGGGAGATTGTTAGTCTAATTAGGCTTTTCAATCTTGTTTTGATGATAACAAAATGAAGGATGCTTTAACATGTGTTATTGAGTGATTTTAATTGAGGTCTAAGTAAAAGGACACTCATGATTAATCATGGAAGTAAGCTGGAGATCAAAGTTAATCAAGTGAAAGCTTCTCAGTATATTGAAGCAATGAACGAAAAATGAAGAAATTAAAGGCCAAATAGATCTTGAAGTCAAAAGTGAACCTCAAGAGGCTGCAAGACTTAGTGATAAAGGAGATCATGCTTAGAAGGATATTTGTAAGTACTTTAAGTCATCACTATTTAGATATGTGAAGCTCCTTAAAGATACAAAGACTTAGAAACTAGCACTTGAAAAAACTCTTGAAAATGTTTTTGAAATGTTATAATTAAGTTTTTTCAAGTAAACTAGATTTTAAAAAAAATCAAAAATAGAAAATATTTGAAAAAAGAGGACTGCCCAGCCGATTGACTAGTGACCCAATCGAGTGAGTCAACCTACTAACTCTGCGGAGAATTTTTGAATTTCAAACTTGCGGGAAATTTTTCAAAAATTAATTCTATAATTTAATATTTTTTGAAAAGTTACCTAAATGGAAGATTTTCAAAATTAATTCTATAATTTAATATTTTTTGAAAATTTACCTAAACGGAAGATTTTCAAAAATTAATTCTATAATTTAATATTTTTTGAAAAGTTACCTAAATGTTTCATGTTAAATGACGAAAATTTTCCTTAGAAAACTCTACGAAATTGCTAGATTAAAAAGGGGCTTTGATTTTGAGTTGCATCTAAAATTCTTATATCAATAAGAAAGAACATTTGGTGACTTCTAAACCTTGAGCTCCACATTTTCTATTTAGTTTTGGTTTTGAAGTACGATTTGAGATTCAACTTGTACAACTTGCTCTGCGTTTGAGAGTGTTTTTGTACGCAGATATCCATTCCTTTTTACTTGATCTTTGACAGTTCAAGGTATTGTTGAATCGTTGGACCAAGCATTGGTTGTTGCTTGGAGAGGTTTCTCTTCCTGAAAAATAGGTTGATTATTGTAAAGTTTTTGTTCCACCCGAAAGGAACAAGGTATAGTGAAATCCTTAGGTGGTTGACCTAAAGCGAGGACATAGACTGAGGTAAGCCGAACCTCGTAAAAACTGTAGCGTCACTCTCTTTCCCTTACTCTATTTTAAATTTTAGCAAAGATATAAATTGCGTGGATGTTATAATTCTTTTAATTATAAAAATAACGCACTTTGGAAATTAAATAAATCTACGCCTATTTTGTTCTTGGGCTTGCAGAAACTGAAAGGGAGTACATTGGTTAATCGATATTTTGCGAAAACCGTAAGGGAGTACGTTGTTTAGTTAACAACCCAAAACCTATTAGCTGAAGGTCTATTTAAATTATGATCTTGAAAAAGAGTTTGGATGATAGTTTAATTTTCAGTTCAAGAGCAAACTACAGGACTTGCACATTCATATACAGGGCTGTTGAATATTGCAAAGCTAATATTAATTACTTGTATGGTGTTTGTTTGGTTTGAATTGGTTATGTATGTTGTGTTTGTGGATTGAATAGAGGAAGTAGGAGTTTGTTTGGATTGCCTAATCAATAAGAGCAAAAGAAGTCTTTAAAGGATTGTAAAAAGTCAAGCAATTTTAAAAAGACTCTTAAGGATTTTTAAAATCACCCAATTCACCCCTTCTCTTGGGACTACACCTTAGGTTTCAAATGGGATCATCAATGTCAGCAGTAGTGACTCAGCATCCAATCCAGATAGATTTAGAAAGGCTTGGTGTGGAGTTGATAGAGGGAGATCACCATGCACTCATTGCTAATCTAGTACTTCAGCCCACCTTATCGGAAAGAATTAAAGCTGCTCAGATGAAAGATGTGGAATTAGTGAAGATTATGGATAAAGTACAGAGTGATCAGGGAGAGGGGTTTAATATTTCGTATGACGAAGCTTTGAGGCTCCATACCAGACTGTGTGTACCTACTGATGTTGAGATCAAGAGAATTATCCTCGAGGAAGCGTATCGATCCCCTTATACATTGCACTTTGGAAGCACTAAAATGTGCAGGAATCTTTGGGAGTCTTTTTGGTGGAGTAATATGAAGAGAGAAATTGCTAAATTTGTATAGCAGTGTTTGACATGTCAGCAAGTGACAGTCGAGCATTAGAGATCTGCGGGAACGTTGTAGCCACTTCACATCCCCGAATGGAAGTGGGAACATATTTCAATGGATTTTGTCACAGGGTTACCACCAACATTACATGGACAGGATGCCATCTGGGTAGTCATTGACCGATTAATGACGACTATCCATTTCCTTCCTATTAGAATTAACTACTCTATGAATAGACTGGTAGAGTTGTACATACAGGAGATAGTTAGATTGCATGGCATGCTAGTGTCCATAGTTTTGGACCGAGACTCATGGTTCATATCTCGTTTTTGGAGGAGTTTGCAAGGAGCCATAGGTTCTCAGTTGACGTTCAGCACAACATTTCATCTTCAAACCGATGGATAGACAGAGAGGACCATACAGATAGATATGCTGCAAGCTTGTGTGTTAGACTTTGGGGGTAGTTGGATACAGTTTATGTCGTTAGTTGAATTTGCTTATAACAACAGCTACCAAACCAATATTGGAATGGCACCATATGAAACATTGTATGGTAGGAGGTGTTGATCACCGTTATATTGGGATCAAATTGGTGAAAAACAAGTCTTGGGGCCAGAGATGGTTCAGAAAACTTTAAAGAAGATCAGACTCATTCGAGACCGAATCAAAACAACTCAAAGTCAATATAAAAGTTATGCAGACACTCGTCGACGAGAGTTAGAGTTTGGTGTGGGGGATCATATATTCTTGAAAGTTGCACCAATAAAAGGATTTATGAGGTTTTTGAAAAAAGGTAAGTTGAGCCCTAGGTATATTTGACCATTTGAGATCTTGGAAAGAATGGGTCCAGTTGTCTACAGGTTAGCATTACCTCCGGTGCTGTCTAAAATCCATGACATATTCCATGTATCAATGTTGAGGAAATACGTCCCAAATCCTTCACATGTAATCAATTATGAGGCACTGAAATTTAGAGATACCTTATTATACGAAGAAGTGCCCGTGCAAATTCTAGATCGGAAGGAACAGGAACTGCACACTAAAAATATTACGTTCGTAAAAGTACTCTGGCGTAACCACGCAATTGAGGAGGCTTCATGGGAACTAGAGGATAAAATGCGCTAGAGATTCCCACACTTGTTTGGTGGGGCACAATATTAATTAGATGAGTATCATAGTTCAGGTAAAATTTTGGGTTATTATAGTTTATATAGTTAGTTGTATAGTTATTATGTTTTTGTTTTGGTTAAGTTTTGAGAAGTTTAGGGGGAGTTTTAATTTGACTATTTGTGATATCCCAGAAACCATATATGTAACCACGGTATTCTCCCACCACAAGTGAGGGTTATTAATCAAATTGGGACGGGGCCGCTATGTGGGTGACCGCCGACTCTTCCTAGAGTCTAGTAAATAATTCAGTAATTCTCACCGGAGATTATAATAAGTAACGGCTAACAAATTTCGAGGACGAAATTTTTATAAGAAGGTGAGAATGTAGTGATTCCAAAAATAAATAAATCATTATTATTAATTAAATAATATAATATAATAATATAATATACACACACACACACACACACACATATATATATATATACACACACATTCCTGAAGGATCTTAGATCCTTCAAGAAGGAAATTTATTTCCTAAAGCAGAAGACCCCCTTGCTGCGCATGTCTATCTCTCTCTCTGACCACCTCACTTTCTCTCTTCGATTTCTCTTCGTCGGTAAGCCGAATTGAAAAAAAAAAAAAAAAACACCACCACAGGGTTCTAGGGCTGATCCTTGTCAATTTAACCGGAGCAGATTTTAAGTTTGGGCTTATGAGGCACCACTCCAAGGTTAGGGTAAGGATCATGAAATTATATCTAGTTAATTATTTTAAAAGTTTAATAAATTATTGGGAGTGTGTTGTCCTAGGAAATGTGAATATGGTTATCATTTTGGGGTTGAATTGATTAAACTAGGTTTGTGCGATCGCTGCAGGCATCATGTTAGGTTCCTCGCGGGTATATTTTCAGTAATCAGGTAAGTGGAATAAATTATGTTAGGCATTTTGGGAATCAATTGATTAATTTAAAGTAAGAAAATGAAAATGTTGTGAAGGATTTGCTAACGTATTCGATATTTGAAAATACTGGTTTTGGAGTATTATATATTTATTTGAGCAATTACTAATTTATGAAATATTATTTAAAATTAGTGTGGCATAAGTATTTGTCACGCCCCGAACGCAGCAATGGGCTCAGGGGTGATTTAGTAACCTAACATATCCTTGTATCATTCAAACACACATGATACTATATAATGTAAGGGTCCGACCTCGTGGGGTTCCCATATACCCTAATCACATTTACCAACACAGTTTAGGCAGCGGAAAATAATCAAACTATAATACCACGCCATACCATACCAGAGTCTATACAAACCTAACATCCAAGTCCCATAATAAAAAATAAAGCCACGGGTGTCAACAAAACCCAACATGACAACCCGGCCATAATCTAGTACTTACGCTAGTACTAAACACAACTAGACCGACAACCACACTCCCAAAACTAGGACGCTAGTTCTGGCTACTCGAGGGACCTGAAAACATGTACGTACAATAGGGGTGAGACACCTCTCAGTAAGGAAGAATCAGGTTATATCAGTGTGTGGCATATGAGTGTTATTTTAACATAAAACATAACACAGTTCCAGTATTTCTCAATGCAGTTACAATATAATCACAATATAGTTCCAATATATCTCACAAACACATGATCCATATCTAGTGTCGTCACACTCTTTGGAAATGAAGCCGGCGCGCATTACACGGAGTCGCCGACATATGGCGCAACCCTAGGCTCCCATGGGTTGTCGGTACGATATCTGGTGAACCCACACCCTTCGGTGATCAACCGGTATAGAAAGTGATATTTCACACCTTCTTCCTACGGTATTATACCGACCCGTCTCAACATCTAAGCCTTCGGGGATATGTTAGCGCACTTCGATTATCATCAACGTTCGGCCTTATTCCGACTCGCCATTTTCACAAAACCTGGAGCATTTTGGGAACTCACATCCCTATAGCTCATTTCAACAAACCATAGCCTACGGTACACAATCGGTTCGACCTTTCACAAACCTAGAACATTTTTAATAAAATAATTCATTCCACACTTATTTGGTAAATACATAAATTACGATTTCAAGAATATAGTTTAAAAACAAGTCAAGGTGCGGCCATCTCCATACAATATACTCAACAATACATATACGGTTTTCCTATGAAACTAGAGATGCAACCCAAACCCCCTTTTCCCCAAAAATTGTAACTCGAAAACCCCGTAATTTTACTCGTCAGATTTTCCCAAATAAGTAGCCAAATCATACATATGATCTTAAACAACAGTTTCAACGATTCCGATTTCGAAAATAACTGATATAAACAGAAACCCCTTACCTCTCCCCGAAAATCCAAACCCAAACTCTACGGCTCCTAAACAGCGAATCGAGTTCCAAAAACCTATAAATCACGGTACAATACATACTTACAATTCTATTCCTCACAAATCTACCAAAACAGAAATGAAAACCAAGTCTTACCTTGATTTTTGGTTAAAACTAGAAAATCCTCAAAACGGAGATCCGTTCCACAAATCACGAAGAGAATCCTTCCCTAATCCTCGTAGTAATGTTGAATCGTCGATTCTAACAACGAATGGCGAAGAAATCTAGAGAGAAAGAGAGAGTTCTCGTTGGTTCTAGAGAGAGAGAGAGAGAGAGAGAGAGAGAGAGAGAGAGAGAGAGTTTTAGCTTTCTTAGCCAAGAAGCAATGATATAGGATATTTATAGAGCCTTTGACTAAGCCAACCTCGTCGACGAGGCAGTGTCTTCATCGATGAGTCAATGTAGGAAGTTCGTCGATGTAGTAGTGACCTTGTTAACGAGCTTAAGATTTCTGAATTTCCCAAAACCTCTCGGCTTCTCCTCGTCGACGAACCTCTGCATTTCGTCACTGAACCACGGAAGGGCCTTCGTCGATGAAACTCCGGCTTCGTCGATGAAGCCTACTTAATTTACTGTTTTACCCTTTTTTTATTTATTTATTCCATATCTCTTGAATCGAGTTCTTACAATATTGGTTTTGTTAGCGTATATTTAACATATGGAAATATTTTATGATGAGATGTTATTTATACTGGAAGATATTGTAAAATGACAGAATATAATTTATACTGGCTTAGGAGAAATGTAATACATACAGGCATGATATTTTTTTTACTAAGAAATGTGATATATACAGACAAGATATTTTTAATATTGAAATTATTATGAAAATTGTGAAAATGAGAACCCTGATGGACCAGTGATGTATTTTTCCTAGCACGGTACTGTTGTTAGGAAATGAGTCAGTGCAACCACACTACTTGGTAAGAGTGTTGGTATTGAAAGTCGATTGGGCCTACGGAGAGATGTTGACTGCCCCTAGGTCCGGACCAGGCTGTGGTGGGCCAATCGTACTGCAGACGAGGTATGTTTTGACTTAACTTGGTAGGCCAACCATGGCTAAGTCCCACCTGAGGGCCGTATAACCCGGTCATATGAGGTGATTACATGATGATGATATATGAATGTCCATTCAGGTTGGCTCCTCGTTACAGACATGATGGAACTACAATTACAGACATGTTGGGTTTTGAACCCAGGAAAACGTATTAAGCACGTACATATTTTTGAGAAAATATATGGTTGGTTGCAAATGTATATATGGGTACATATTTCATGATTACTCAGCTATATTGTTTATTAAATGAACGTGTTTGATTCATTTAAACTCATGTTGCCATACACTGACAATAACTTATTTCATCTTACTGAGAGGTGTCTCACTTCTTAATATTTTAACATTTCAGGAAATCCAGAGAAGCGAGCTTAGAGAGCTCTGGACAGGATTAGTAGTTGGGTTGAAAGATAGTGCTGGTGAGACATGAGTAAGTATATGTATATGGATTTACTTAGTAGTACCTTGGGTTTTAATATTACCTAGTTTTAGGAAGACATGTGTATATGTATGATATGATGGTTCTAGAACTCTGGTATTGTATTCGAGGTTATGTGTATGTTTCCGGTACATGTTTTATTTGAGTTATGGTATCAAAGAAATATGAAAATGAAAAGGAAAAAAAAATATATGGTAGAAATTTCGAGGCGTTGCATTAAAAACCCATTACATTAAAATTTGAAGCCAATTGTTATGTCAAAAATCAACTAAGTTAGGATCTGCTTGACATATTATGTTTTCTATTTTTGTTTTTGCACCGAAACTAATTATAAAAGCATGTTTGTTTATATTGCCAGCTTTCTGTTTTTGTTGTTGATTTTTTTTTTTTTTTGCTTAAAAATTGAAAATCAAAATTTGTGCTTTTCAGTTGTTTTGACAACCTGTTGTCAAAATTTTAAATATCCAAAAATAATTCTTCTAAATTAAATTATTCATTTTATACACTTTCAATTTAAAATTTAAAACAAAACAATCATATAAACTTAAATATAATTGCATAAAAAAATATTTAAATTTAAGAAAATAATAATAAAGCTAATTACAAAATATTTCGACAAATTTTCAATTATCATGTCCAATAAATTTATTGTAAAGTAAACTTTAAAAGTATAACAATTAAATAAAATAACTATAATCAATTTTATTTTTATTAAAATATTTTTAAATTTTTATTATTTTACAACTTTATTATTCTAATCCTTTTTTTATAATATTATTTGATTTAAAGATAAAAATTAAAATTTTTATTTAATTTTAATTTTATAAATATTGACCAAATAGGTCACTAGTTTCTGATCATTTTTTTCAATTTTTTTTTAAAATATATTAAGTAATATTCGGGATCACAGATTTTGAGACTTGAATTAAGATTTATGAATATTTAGAAGAAACTCTATACTTAATCTAGAAAAATTAAAATTTAAGATCTGAATTTCATATTCCCATGAATAAAGTGAGATTGAAAAAATTTAGAAAATAATAAAAAAATATTTTTTAACTTTTTATATAAATTTAAAATTAAAAAATAAGGTGACACTTTTGAACGTAAATTTAAATAAAAAGAGTAAGCTGATATGGTACCAAAGTTTTCAAGACAATTTAATTTATTTCAAGCTTATAAAAGATACTTTTTACGGGATATAATTAGTAAATAACAGATGTCGATAAAATTGTCAAAATTAGCTTTTGAGCGGTATAAAATTATCAACAAAAAAGCACGACGAAAACATGAGGGCGGTCTAACTTGGCAATTAAGAATAAATAAATCTATTTTTATGGTGTTAAAAGTACAATTAAGGAATATTGAAGGTGTGGAAATCCCTCAAACTCACTTTTGAAAAGAAAAACAAAAAGAGGCATCCTTTTTCATGGATGGCTTGGAACCGTGGGCCCACCATGGTCCCTATCACAGCTGGGCGGATCAGAGCCCTCCATCATTTCAACTCCTTGATGGTAACAGTGAAGTAAGTAAGTTGAAGTCCACAAAAGGACCTTACTGTTCCTTGTCAGTCAAAGTACGTGAAACTGGCACGAGTTAATTTAATAGTTTAACATTTGTACACATGATTTAATTATTAATTATTATAATGCAAATAAATAAATAATTAATATGGTGGCATGCAACCACCCCACCTTACCAAAATAAATACATACCTAAACTTTGCCTTAAATTTAAAATTTTAATTATTTTATTAATTTAATGAAAAAAAACATGTGGGAGTGGGAGAACTGTAGGATTAGGGGGGATATTAATGACTGCCAGGTGTCAGTCAAAGGCTGGGTTATAAATCTGAGTCGTCCTTTCCACCCGATCCAACGGTGTTGATGGCACACTTTCCCAGGCTTATTCATTGGGCATCCGGCTTTGACTTCTCCACCCAATCACAATTCATGACCTTCCCCCTCCCCTTCCTTCAATTTTTCACCCTACCCGAGTACAGAGTCCCCTTTCCTTCACGCGCTCACTCCCCTCGTGAAGCGCACGCGCTACCCCCAACCCTCCCCCGCGTCATCCAAGATCCTGCTCGGAAAGAGTATTCTAGGCAATTTATGCATGATCATTTTATTTTAATTTAATTTTAAAGTGTATAATTGGATGATATAATTCAAAAAAAATATTTCTAAATACTACTTTTTTTTAAAGGACAGTTAAAAAATGACAATAAAAAATAAAAAACTGGTGACATAAATAAAGACATTTTTATAATATGTTTCGTTATTGTACAGTAGTAAATAGGTCATTAGCAATTGAGCTAAAATCAATTTAATTTAGATTTGATTAAAATAAATAAATAAGTTTCAATAAACTACTAAATTTAAATTATTTCAATTTCTTCCGTGGATTTTTATTCGATTTGTTTGATTGTTTTCGTTCAATTCTTTAGTTTGTATCAATGCGTTCATCATTAATTTTTCACACCAAAATAGATAATAGAAAGAAATTGTCCTAATAAGTTTATTTATGGGTATATTAGCAAATTTATATTACAAATTTGAATAATTAATTTTGAAACAAACCAAAAATAAAAATAGTTATTTCTCGTCTTAAATAATTTGAACAATTTTTTTTTTTATACATCTCTGCATTGACATAGATTAAAAAATCAAGAGACCATTAAAACAATTGAATGCCTTTAAAGCACATTGAAGCTTGGCCAAGTGAATTTATTTTTTCTAAAAATAAATATATATATATTTATCTATTTATTAAATTTGCAATAAAGTTACAGAAATAAAGACTTAAAATCATTAATTGTTGGTGATAAATTTGATATCTTGTTCTTTAAATTATTTGTTATTTTTTGTACCAAAAACAAAGATCGGTGCTATGTGACTGAGAAGAGATGATTCTAATGGTCATAATTGACAAAAATATTAGTAGAAAACTCTTTAAATTAATTATTGATAACTTTGCTTTATTATATTATGAGCATATTCTAAGAAAGTTTGATTTTAACAAACTTTGACTAAGAAAGAACTCTATTTCTATACTATTATATATATATATATATATATATATATATATATATTAAATACCGTAACGCTATCTTTATAAGTATAAATTTCATATCTTAGATTTAAATTTGGATGAATTTGAACGAATTTCAATACAATTTTATATTATATTTTATCCAAATCAAAAGTTTATCCAAACATAGTGTAAAAAAATTTTAAATAACTATCTTTTCATAAGGTAACACATACTTATGAGGTTAAAGTAATTTTCTCTGACAAACAAACACCAAAAGTAGGAAAATTAGGCAATTTTATTGTTCCCTCTTAAATTTTTTTATTTTTTGTCAATTGATGGGTACTATTGTTTTTCATAAAATTAACATTATATTTGAATGAATTTTAACAATTTTGTAATAATCCGGAAAAAAAATTTTATTATTGTATTAAATTAATTAAATAAACAAATTAAGTGAATAGGATTATAATGGTAATAAAATCTGATTGGAATAAGATATATATATATATATATATATATATAAAATTAACATTATATTTGAATGAATTTTAACAATTTTGTAGTAACTTGGGAAAAAAATTTATTATTGTATTAAATTAATTGAATAAACAAATTAAAGTAAATGGTAATATTATGATAATAATATCTTATTGAAATAAGATATATATATATATATATATAAGTAATATAATATAGTTATATTTGATTGCATTAAATGCAATTCTTTTCTTCTTCAAAACCCCCCTCTAAATCTCTCTGCGCCCTCTCTCACTTCACTCTCTCTCTCTCCCCGTTCTCTTACTCTCTCTCCTCAACCTATTTTTTCTCTTCTCGATTTCTTCGGTCAAATGTGCGTCGATCAAAGAACGGAAAATACCTTTGAGTTTCATTCTTGGTCACCAACATTTTAATCAAAGTGAATTTGCCATAAGAGCGTCGTAGGCACTATTCTTGGGATGAAGTAAACTCACTCTCTCTCTCTTCAATTTCTCTCCAATTTTCAGTCAAATTGACAATCGGACACCACCACAGGGTCTCAACTTCGATTCTGAGCAAATTAATCGGAACATATTTTTTATTTGAAGATCTTAGGCATCATTCCAAGGTTAAGGTGAGGAGTGCAAAATATATTTGTTGTTTTAAAAAAATTTAACCAATTAAATTATAATATTTAATTATTAAATTGTAGTATTTGATTATATTAGATTTTTGGAAATATTCTTGCGATTAAATTATACTACAGGGATTTGATTAAATTATATTTTTGAAAATATTTTGGAATTAGAATAAATTGTGGGGATTTGATCATATTGATGTTTTTAAATATGTCAGAAATTAAATTTAAATATGGAAAGTAAATCATACCCGCGTTTTTAGAATTTAACTAGTTAATGAGAGCGTATGAGTGATAGTAATTATTCTGAGATTTAACTAACTAAGCTAAAATATATGAATACAAGGATTTGTGCGAATGCCGCAAACACTGCCTTAGGATCTCTGCAGGTATTTCTCCAGGAATCAGGTAAGGGAAATATATTATGTCAGCTTTTTAAATATTTTAAACCAATTAAATTTGAGTATATAATATGTATACGCCGTATTTGAATTTCTGTATGATTTGTGCATATGAAACGATTGTTTTTTAGTGTCATACCTATTTGGAAATAACCAGGAGGGTGGTTCATGTGCCTCCATTTTAGGAAAAATTGCATGTTTAAAATTAACTAGAATTTTTGGAAAACAATCAGATCAGATTTTAGAAATACGCACTTTTTCTTGGCGGATTACTTAAATGAAAATTTTAGCGTATAACCGTGTGGCATGAGATTAATTAACAAATAATTTTATATGAGTTTATTGAAATTGTTATGATATGATATTGTGAGTATGTGGTGTAATACTAGTTTATGGATATATGTTTATAGTGGGATTATTGTGAAATTTTAAAATGACAGGTTTGATATCGATATGGATATGGAGATACGACAGTTTAATTTCATTAATCATGAAATAGTAAGTTAGATTTTACGTTTGATTGAAAAATATGAAGTGATGATGCTCAGTATAGAAACTCTGTGTGAACTCTATACTAATGTCGAAAGTCTGTGTGGCGTATAAATTGAAGTAGTAATGCTTAATATAGAAACTCCGTGTGAAGTCTATACTCATGTCAAAGGCCTGTGTGGCATATAAATTGAAGTGGTGATGTTTAGTACAAAAACTCTGTGTGAAGTCTACACTAATGTCGAAGGCTTGTGTGGCGAATAAATTGAAGTAAAAACACTGTGGTAGAGATTTCATGACAGTCTTTTGTGGTTTTCCTGAGGCGACGATTTCAGGAAAATTATGGCATACCATCAATGGTTCTGTTTCAGAATTGTAAGATCTAAACCTGAGATTAGAAATTAGGAGGGTTACCAATTCGTGGTGAGGAGGAAGTCTAGGTATTTTAGTATAAGAGGGTAGTGAATTTCAAGATTAGTTAGTTAATGGTATTAGTTGTGTGCTGGCAGTAGGATTCTAGGAAATCATTCATTGTTTTATTTTCAGGATGGACCGCGAGAACAATAATGCAAACGCTGGAGGGAGTAGCCATATGGGGGCAACACATTTAGTTATAGCTAGGAAGGATTATCAATTCATGTAGGGTGAAAACTCAGCCATTGGGTGTTGATCTATCGGTGGCAATGCCGACGGGGACCGTGGTAGTGTGTAGAAGGATTTCTAAGTATTATCCGATCAGCATATAGGGGAGAACACTGCTGGCTGATCTTGTGGTTTTTGATGTGCACAATTTTAACATAATTCTGGGGACGAACTGGCTAGAATCTAGGTATATCATTATGGACTGTTATAAGAAGGAAGTAGTATTAACACCTCTCGGGGACTAGGAGTACAGATTTGTGGGGTCATACGTACGCACTTCGCCACCGATCCTATCAGCCATACAGGCCAAAAAGCTACTCCCGAATGGGAGTCAGGGGTACATAGCTTGTGTAAGGGAGTGCTAAATGGTAATTTAAAACTTGAGGATATCCCAATAGTAAGGAAATTTCTTGATGTGTTCCCAGAGGATTTTCCGGGGTTACCTCCTGGGCGTGAGGTGGAGTTTGTTATTGGCCTTTCTCTTGGAATGACACCAATTTTGTTTAGGCTCCGTACGGATTGACTCCAACAGAGTTGAGAGAATTAAAAGAACAATTACAGAAGTTGTTGGACAAGGAATTTATTAGGCCAAGTGTATTACCATGGGGGTGCACCAATGTTGTTTGTTAAAGAAGGACGGGTTGATGAGAATGTGCATCGACTACCGAGAGATAAATAAAGTGACGATTAAGAACAAGTAACCGCTTCCTCGTTTAGGCTATCTGTTTGACCAACTTCAAGAAACACAGGTTTTCCCTAAGATTGATCTTCAATTCGGGTACCAACAGGTGGGGGTCAAGGTAGAGGATGTACCTAAAACATCGTTCTAAACTCGATATGACCATTATGAATTTTTGGTTATATTTTTTGGACTGACTAATGCCCTTGCTACATTTATGGACCTCTTGTGCAACGTATTTCATGAATATTTAGATATCAATTCATGGTGATGTTGATTTACAATATTCTGGTATATTCAAAGAGTTATGAGGAGCACAAGGATCATTTGGGGATGATACTTCAGGTATTAAGGGAAAGGAGATTGTATGCCAAATTCAAGAAATGTGAGTTCTAGTTAGAACAGGTTGCATTTCTTGGGCACGTGATATCCAGGGGTGGTATTTTTGTGGACCCGAGTAAGATAGAGGTAGTATTGGACTGGGCAAGACCAAAGAATATCCATGAGGTCAGGAATTTCTTGGGATTGGCGGGATATTATTGCCGATTTGTAGAAGGTTTTCCAAGTTGTCAGGCTTTTTTGACCAAGTTGACTAGGAAGAATATAATATATGAATGGACAAGCGAATGCAAACAAAGTTTCAAAGAGTTAAAGCAGCGACTCATCACTGTGCTGGTACTGACCATTCCTTTAGGAGAACGGGGTTTTGCAATTTACAGTGATGCGACTCAGAAAGGACTTGGTTGCGTGTTAATACAACGAGGGAAAGTAAGTGTGTATGCTTCTCGGCAACTCAAGGAGTACGAGAAGAATTACCTGATGCATGACTTGGAATTAGTGGCGGTGGTTTTTACATTAAAAATCTGGAGGTATTATCTGGACTATGGAAATGTGTTTATATATATATATATATAGAAATGTAATTTTTACCGAGTTGTAAATGTAATAGTTTGATATGAACACGTGAATGAATGGAAATTGGAGAAAATACTAGTGTTCATTGAAGTAATTATAGAAAAAGGCAAAAAGGGGGATGGTGATACGAAGCACCCCGATCCTCGAGACTTAGGTATGAGGGCGTGCTGATTTGAGGGACAGTGATGTGAGACGCCTCTCAGCGAGTACTTGATATGTACAACTCATGAAAATTGTAGATTTATATGAATGGGGTCGGAGAATATTCGATAGACTTCTGAGAATAATTATTATTGTATGATTAAACATGATGTTCAAACGACTTTATGCCGAATTCAGTTCAGACGGATTTACGTCGAGTTCAGAAATAACAGTTTTAAACGGAAATGTAATAAGACATATTTTATACAGAATTGTGAACATGTCATATTTTATATGGACTTATGAAAATGAGATCATCTTACAGTGTTGTTATTACAAATTGTATTATATGGTACTATAGGGCAAAAGTTATGATGTAACGGTTGTGTGCCGAAACAGCTGTGTGTTGAGTTACGATATGACGGTTGTGTATCGGGGTATGATATGATGACTATTTGCCCAGATTTGATATGACGGTTGTATGCCAGATTATGATACGATGGCTTTATGCCAAGACACAACATGACATGTTTTATATGATTATGTGAATATGATAGTTTGATGCTATTTAAGGATATGTTAGACTCTGCATTGATTTGGGAAATGTGAGATGACTATGAAAACTGTTGTGTGATGATTCAATATAGAAACTCTGTATGAAGTCTATACTGATCCCGAAAGAAAAATATGCTCAGTATAGAAACTTTGTGTGAAGTCTATACTGATCTCAATGAGAAGTTATGCTCAACATAGAAACTTTGTGTGAAGTCTATGCTAATACTGATGGGAGAATATGCTCAGTATAGAGTTTCTTTGTATGTGTATAGAAGTGAAAATAATTTTTATTATTTGTCATGCATTTATATATATATATATATATATATTTATATACGTGTAAAAACATAAGTGAGAATAGTTACCTCTGTCATAAGTGAGGATAACTAATAAACTTGGGACGGGACCGCTATGTGCGTCGACATTTCATTACGTATACACTGACACTTAAAATAGTAATTAAGTGTGATAATCTGCGATATATGTATGCGTCGACATCCATGCTTACATGTACCATCACTTATTTGGTAATTTGTATAGAAATTAATAGATTCTACAAAAAATAAAAATAAAAACTAATATTAGTAATCGAAGAAAATTTAATTTCAAAGACTACGAAGGAGATTATTAAGTGAGAGACAAAAAGTTCTTTATTTCTATAATATTTTTCAATAAATAAAAATAATTTAAAATATTTTTTAATAAGATACCAAATATTTGTAGAATTATATTTTTAAAATTATATCTTTTGTAATAGTGGCAAAATTTATGGGTAAAAATAGTAGGTGAGAATGCATTATCAGTATTTTCAAATTCTATTAAGATAAGAATCAATAATTAACAAAACAAGTGGCATTTAAATGCAATTAACATGTTTCATTAAACATGCTAAAGTCTAAAAATTTTATTAAATTATTTTAAGTGTCAAGATTTAGCCTTTAATTTGAAACAAATAAGATTCTTGACAAATTTTCAAACCATATCTTTTGTGAGAGTGATGAAATTGGAAATCATCATATTCAAAGTTAAGTCAAAATGTTTTAAAAATATTACCTTTTTTTTTTTTTTTCTGTTTCAAATGTCACTTAGAATAATATTTTAAAGAACGACCCTAAGGCGGTCATTGGTAAAATCCCAATAATATATTTATATATTATTTATGTACATAATTTCATTCTTATTTTCAATAAGAAGAAAATTAAAATATTGCATGTTGACTAAGGAGTAACGAGAATATAACTTTTCACTCGTGCTCAAATTTTATCTTTTTTGAGTCAAAGAATTTTCAAATTCATTAAAGTTTATTTTTCTTAACTGACGTACAAGAACCTCCTTTCTTGAAAGGAAATAAAAATAAAACTTTATCCTTAAAAGTGAAATATTTAATTGAAAAATGTTATGACAGTGTATATATTTTATTAAAGGAAAAGATTTTACCCAACAAATTAATTATAGAATCTCAAAATTAAATAGTATAACTTAGAAAAAGAGAATTACAATCTACAAAATATAAATTAATAAATCTCAAAATTTGATATTATAATTTTTGATGAGGAAAGCGTGCAAGTGTGTAAAGTATAAATTATTTACTAAATCCTCGGTGTGAGCGTGTAAGGTAAATTAATCACTAAATCTCAAAATCTAAATGGCGTAATTTCAAAAAGGAGAATATGCAATGTGTAAAGTATAAATTAATTACTAAATCTGAAAATGTAATGGTGTAATTTCGAAAAGTAAAGGGTGCGAGAGTATTAAAATGGTGTAAATATTTTTTACATTCATTCCTAATTTAATGTGGTGCTAGCATTTTTTTTTTATCAAATCTTTGGAGGGTGCTAATGCATTGACTAAGGGGATGTTTGGTAAAATTAAGTGCTAAGTGTTAAACATTTAATTCAAATATGTTTTTATGAATCAGTTCTAAATTGAATTTGAATTTATTACTAAATTTAAAATCTAGATTATTTTAGCTATTTGGTGTCTAATATTTGAATAAGTATTATTTTTCAATTTTAATTTTCTTAATCTCAAGAGCACACATACTTCATAAAATTAATAAGCAATTGCATAAGTTAAAGTTTTTAATTTAAGATAAACAATATTTTCTTGTTATACATTTAAATAATAATTAGGAATAAAATTTATTTCATTGTTCTATAAAAATAAAATCATTATTTTAATTTTAATTACTTCAATATTAGTTTTTTTGTCATTTTTAATTTTTATAAAAGATAAAATTAGAAAAGAGATATATGAATTTGAATAATTTTATCAAATGAATTTTAAAGTGTAATTAAAAAAAAAAAACGCTAGGTTGGACGGCACGTGCAGGTAACGCTCCGTTTAGAGTGGTAGGGATAAAACTCCCCCGTCGACGCGAAGGACCCTAACCCACGAGTTTACTTAAGAGTTAAGACCACCCCTTAGTCAACGCATTAAACAGCAAAAGCACAGCAAAAGCACGAGAATTATTTTTTCCCTTTTTTTTTTTAAAAAAAAAGGTGCAAACAAAGAAAGTTCTGTCCAGTTTCAAACCGCTCCTCCAAAGTCAACTCCTCTCTCTCTCTCTCTCTCTCTCTCTCTCTCTACTGCATCATCTTCTTCTTCCGCTTCTCTCTCCCTCTCACAGTCTCTTTGCGGATCAATTAGGCCATGAAATATCGGTTTTGGAGCTTTTGAAAAGCAGGGGAATTTGAAATTTCCTTTTCTTTTGTTTTGTTTCTGTTTATTCATTCTTTGTATGGGCAACGGACTGGGGAAGCTCACCACCTGCTTCAGCAGCAGCGTCGGGGAGTCTCGCCGGCGGCCGGACTTTCCCGTTCTGATTTCAGACCCTCTCGATGAAGGGTTAGGCCACTCTTTTTGCTACGTCCGACCCGACCCGTATCGACTATCTTCCTCTAAGGTTCACTCCGAAGAGGCCACCACTTTCCGATCAATCTCAGGGGCCTCCGTGAGCGCCAACACATCGACGCCTCTGTCCACGGCGTTCGTCGATCTCTATTCCTACACCACTCTCGATCGGGCATCGGCTTTCGAGAGCTCAACTTCCTTCACCTCCATGCCCTTACAGCCTATCCCCCGAAATTTGATGAATTCGGGTCCTTTACAGGGGATTCCTGGATCTGGACCACTCGAACGTGGATTCTTGTCCGGCCCGATCGAGAGAGGGTTCATGTCGGGACCGCTCGATCGCGGGATGTTCTCGGGTCCAATCGAAAAGGGTTCGTCGGATCAGTTCCAAAGGAGCTTCTCACATGGGGGTTTTGCGTTAAGATCCAGATCGACAAAGGGGTCTTTGATTCGGGTCCTCCAGAGGGCGATCTCGAAGACGATATCTCGAGGGCAGAACTCAATTGTTGCTCCGATCAAAGGAGTCGTTTCGGTGAAGGACCCGGCTTGGATTGTCGGGTCGGAGAAGAACAATGAGAATCTGACTGTGAGCAGTCTCAATTTGAGCAGTGATGGGAGCTTGGAAGACTATGATTCTTTGGAGAGCCAGAATCTTCAATGGGCGCAGGGGAAGGCCGGAGAAGACAGAGTTCACGTCGTTGTCTCGGAGGAGCACGGGTGGGTTTTTGTGGGGATTTATGATGGATTCAACGGCCCTGATGCGCCCGATTATCTTGTGTCCAATCTCTACTCTGCAGTTCACAAGGAGCTCAAGGGATTACTGTGGGATGACGAGAAGTTTGATTCCTCCCCGGCTGCCGCTCCCCCGGCGACCCCTGCTTCTTCCGATGATTGGAATTATTCAGAAATGGATAATTCACATCAGTTTGTGGACAGCGATTTCCCGAGGAATCGAACAACCGAGGGTTGTTCCCAATGTGAGGAGCAAGAAAATTACCCATGTGGAAGCGGTGAGAATTTTGATCTGAATTTGAAGAGGAATAAGCAGGGGAAGAATTTGAGGAGTAAGTGCCGAGGGGCGGGGAAGAAATGGGAGGAGAACCAGAGGAGGTGGAGATGTGAATGGGACCGCGAGAGACAAGAGCTCGATCGAAGATTGAAGGAACAGCTGAATCGATCGGGTTCGGATAGATCAAAAGCCATTAATCATTCAGATGTACTGAAAGCTCTGTCTCAAGCATTGAAGAAAACAGAGGAGGCCTATTTGGAGATTGCAGATAAGATGGTTGTGGAAAATCCTGAGTTAGCTTTGATGGGTTCTTGCGTTCTTGTGATGTTGATGAAAGGGGAAGATGTTTATGTGATGAATGTGGGTGACAGTCGAGCTGTGTTAGCTCAGAAGGTGGACACTGATTTTTGGCTTGCAAAAATCCGCCAGGATTTGGAGAAGATCAATGAAGAAACAATGCACGATCTGGAAGCTTCGGACTGTGATAAATCCAATGCTGTAGCCTGTTTAACTGCTTGTCAACTCACCATGGATCATAGCACTTCTGTGGAAGAGGTAAAGTCTTTGTAGAGAAATGCTGGGCTGATTGATTGGATAGAAAGTAGACTTTCTTTCTTTGCATTTCATTATTTGATCAAGCGTTAATTGACGATATTGTGTTGCATTTCAGGAAGTTAAAAGAATAAGGAATGAACATCTGGACGATATTTGTGCTGTGATAAATGACCGTGTGAAAGGCTCGTTGAAGGTCACTCGGGCTTTTGGTGCTGGTTTTCTCAAACAGGTATTTGCAGATTTGTTCTCTGGATGTTTTGAACTTATTCAATAAGAAGTAGGAACAGATTATGATTCTGAACTAGTTTAGCTCTTTTGATGCTGGAGGAAAGTAGATTTGGTGAAATGTTTCGGAAGACCACTTCATGAATACTTTATAACTCCAGATGATTGATATCTTTTAGTTAACAAACCCTATATGCAACCTTTCTGGAAAAGTGATCACCTCTTTATTAATCTCATAGAATGACAAATTTCATTAAAATAGCTTATTAGCATCATAATTATACTAATACGCACCTCATTGGGAGAATCTATCATCTCCCGTCTAATTTCATTTTGGTTTGATTGGCTTGACACACTGGTGAATTTGAGCTAGGAGATTTGCAGCAAGTTTTAGTCACTTCCAATTTCCCAAAAGGATAGTTAAAAATGATGAAGGAATTCTTTTCTTGCAAGTGTAGTAGTAACCTTGGAGACCATTAGCTTCTGTTCTTCTTGGTAGACAAATTCAGCGGAATCATATTCCTTCATTCCTCTTTCGAAAAATTTCCAATTAAGCCTTCAGAAAAATGAGATATACTGCAAAATATACCAAAAAGAAATTCTAGGTGCCTATAAATCTTCTTGCTGTGGATAACTTTTTAGAAGCAAATAGCTAGGTTCCTTTGTCCACACTGAGTAATGAGATTCTGAATTTGAATATGATCCCTCAAGGGGTCTTTCAGAAGTTTCATATGAGTGTTCGCTGCAAAGTTGAGCATTCCTTTTGGGGATAATAATATATGGAGTGCAAACCTCAGATAAATGATAAATCCATAGCTCATAATGCACTTGTACTTGGGGAATTTTCTGTCATCAAGTATAAGAATTCATATTTCCATGCCTATGTGTTTAGAAACTGGTGTTTCCATTTGTCTATCAGTGTATTAGAATTCATCTTCTGTGCTTAATATTGTTTGATTACAATCTAGGCTTTCGATTTCTAATACTGGGTATTACTCCAAATTGATGCAGCCTAAATGGAACAATGCGCTCCTGGAGATGTTCAGAATCGATTATGTAGGGACTTCCCCATACATCACCTGTTTCCCATCTCTATACCACCACAGATTAGGCCCGAAGGACAGGTTTTTGATATTGTCCTCCGATGGTCTCTACCAGTACTTCACGAACGAGGAGGCTGTTTCCGAGGTTGAGCTTTTCATCACCTTGTCACCCGAAGGCGATCCAGCACAGCATCTGGTTGAGGAACTGCTGTTCCGTGCAGCGAAGAAAGCTGGTATGTCTCAACAAATACCATAGAGAATTTATCTTTCAACTATGCGACATAACCCATGGAAAAGCAGATCATTGATTTTTTGTTTTGGGTGGGGATTGCAGGTATGGATTTCCATGAATTGCTTGAAATTCCACAAGGGGATCGGCGAAGGTACCATGACGATGTTTCCATCATCGTCATCTCCTTGGAGGGGAGGATATGGCGGTCTTGGGTATAAGCAGCAGCAGCAGCAGCAGCAGCAGGGAGAGCCCAGCTATAGAAAATATAGAGAAATCAGCAAAGGCATTTCCATTTTTGGTTTCCTTTTTTCATTTTTCCGATATCCTGGCCATCATTGTAGGACCCCAATTAAGCTCCAGAGTGCCTGAGAGACTTGGTTGTGTAATTTTACCTGGGTGATGAGGGGTGTAAAGGTGTAAAAAACTGGTTCATGTTGATTCTGTGAACTGTCATATAGAATTGTAATTTTCTAATCAATAAAAAAAATGCAATTCCTTTCGAAAGAGTTTTGCCTCTTATTCCCCTTAATCGCCATCTATTAATTTATTCCCGTCCTTCGTATGAACATCTTAATCAAGGTCGGTCTGGAGGTACCACGTCAAGATTAATTGTAACTCGATCGGGTGTCTACTTTTTTCGAGATGCCAAAAAATTTATGTCAACGCACTTTACAAGACAGGATCGATGTTAGGACACTGATTACTTCGGAGAACTCTTAAGCTGACCCTAGCTCCTCTTTGTCGATTATTAATATGAAAGATGGGTAATGCATGAAGGCTGAAACCCAGAAAGAAGGTAGGCAGGAACAGTCAACTGGAATAAAATCTTAAAATTGGAAAGGGGAAATGCATGATACATGAGACATTAATCAAAGAGAAACATCAAAACCCTGCATAGTCAACCAGTCACACAAACATCACATTCAAGGTTTCCAAAAAAAAGCTCCAACACATTGAAGGATGATTCTTCAGTCCACCGTTGGCTTCTTTGGATCATTCACTCATTCATTCATTCATTCAAGCCTTCTACTGCCACCCATTTGCCTCTCTTTCACTCTCACCCTCATTTATTTAGGGTTTAGGCAAGCGGCCCAAACAGAACCGAAAGAAAATAAGAGAATTGATGAGAATGAAGTGTATGCGTGAAGGGGTTGGGTGTATTAATTGGGAAGACGGATTTGTAAGAATCGGCCAACTCCTACCCACCTTTTGGAAGGATAGTAAATGCACAGCAGTTGGGTGACGAGGTGAGGAGGTGGAGGCGGAGGCGGAGGCGGAGGCGGAGGCGGAGGCGGAGGCGGGTGCGGGTGTCATCCTCATTTTAGCAATTAATAGAACATGCCTAGTAAGTTCCATCTCATTCATTTCAACCCATATTTTGCTTCTCCCGCGGTTCTCCCCTTCTCCACATTTTATTATTATTTTTTAAATATTTTTTTATGAATGTTGACTTTTTAAGCTGTCTATTTTTACAAATCAAAAGTTTTAAAAGATTAGTATGAACTCTTTAATTTTCCCATCTCATGTTTAGAAGGGGTAGGAATCAAATTACTGATGATTTTTTATTTTTTATGTAAGGATAGGAAAATATAATCAAATTTATCACGATAGATTAGTACTTTATCTACAAATTTAAGCTATTAAGTTGTATGCCAACAATATATATCAAGTATCTCCTGATAATCAATTCTGATAACATGTTAAATTATTACTTTACCTAAAAGTTTAACCCATTAAGTTACGAGATAACAATGTATATCAACCTTTGACATATCACTTATCTGGTCATTCTCTATTTAAATTTTCATTATTTTTCAAATCAGGCATACTATAAATGCAATACCCATGTTCACTTTTTTGTTTAATTTAATTTGAGGAGGAGATTAGGCCTGAACCAATTGAATAGGTGTACTACCTTTTCATCATAGCTGCCCGACAGCAAAGGCAATTGACCTTTCCTGGGATTGGCTTTGGGCCTTTCCTACACAGCTTAGGTGGAGGGAGAATATCGAACCTCCCGCACGACGGGGATATTAATTCAGTGGTAGAGCGCGCTCATAATGGACTGAACTTGAGTTAGTCCATTTATCATTTTTCCAAGATTTAAAAATCAAAACTTGCAGTATAAAAGTTCAAATTTTTAACTATCAGAATGTTTGAGAAGAGATACACAAAAGTACCATTAAGAGTAATTTAATAAAATTTTGCAATCCTTGCTCCCAAAATAAATGCGTACGCAATGTTTTAACTTTTTTGTTCAACCTTTTCGTCTTTTGTATATAAAAAAGATGTATGGTTTTATGTCCATTAAATTATTATATACTTTTAGCGTGTCAAATTAGTTATTATTGAATCAACCATTACGCAACGAAATAATAAGAATTTTTTTAAAAAATAAAATATGCGATGGAAGTCAAATTCTTACACCGCGTGAGTATTGGGAGTTCATGTGACCCACCAGATGTGTCTTGATCGACGGCTGCTGCATCGATTGCACGACTATCCCGCTGCATCAAAAGGCAGACGATGATATTGACAGGCAACTGGACCTATACAAGACTTGGGCCACCAAATCTCCGATTTGTAGGCCCACTGGACTCTTCTGGCCCAAACTGGGCCGGCACAAGCCGGTCCTCGCACTCGCTAGCTGGCCAGCTAGCTTTGAGTTGTGGCCTGTGGGCCTCAAGGATTCACTTGGACATGGACAATACAGTCCAATGGTTGGGACACTTTTTGTAGACAAGTAAATACACATAAAGTCGTATTTGAGAGCATATATTTTAAGATTTTAATTTAAATTTATGTTAATTTTTTTAAAGAAAATTATATAATTTTATATGGTGTTTAGGCTAAATCCAGACAAACCAATGTTTTGTGTTATGGACGAGCTTAATTTTGACCAAAAATATATTTATAATTTAAAGAGTTGACGTCTGATCAAAATATTATTATTATTTGTTTTATACGTAAAATTGCAAGTATAATTTCAAAATAATTTATTTAATTTTTCAAAAAAATTAAATCTAGATGCATCTTAGCCACTCATAAATATGATCATTAGTGAGATCCATTCTCATGAGTGGTCCGAATACGCTTACAAATCCACGTTTGGAATACTTAGCACGAGTCAAGTTTAAATATAAAAAGATAAAGATTTTGATCTCATCCTTAAAAATGGAAAAAAATTTAGGGATAGTATCTCATACATTTAGTTTTGTTTTTTTACTTTTTATTCATGTACTTGTTATGACATTTGTATCCATATGATATTGCCTCTTGTTGAAAAATGTTAAAATTTTTACTAATAATTATATAAAGGAAAAGAAAGAAAAATATAAAGAATTCTACCTTTTTTAATGTTTGGATATCCAAAAAAAGAGAGAAATAAAATAAAAATATAATAAATTATTTAACAAAAATTAAATTTGCGCATCCTCAATATTTTTTTTCTTAATTTTTAATTTAATTAGAATTATTTTTCATTAATATTGTCTTATATAGAAAGTAAATGTAGTAGAAAATAAATTTTCTTTTCTTTTCTTTCTCCAAACAAAATTCTTAATCAAACTGGTCCTAAGCATTTTAAAAGTAGTTGATTAACTTAGAATGAATGTTAGACATTTGTTCTACTAATTATATTAATGTTGTGTTTGGAAAATTTCAATGCAATTTTGTATTATATCTTCTCCAAATCCAATACAAATTCAAATTCAAGGTCAAGTGAAACATTGGGTAAGTGTTCAAAAAGTAATTGATTAATTTTGTAATCTAAAAATGATATAATAATAACGATAATAATATGACTATTTTATTATTTTTACTTATTAAAATTATAAAAAAAATCATGTAGTTGTACTAGATTATTTGAAAACATAGCAAGAAAATCCTAGGATATCAAATATCAACAAATAATCAAATAATGTAACAAGAAGATCTAGGTTAAATCAACAATGGACAAAATCGTCGACGATTTCATCAAACTGTCGACGATTTCCTACTGAATTAGTTTCTGTCTGAAACCATTGATGTAACCATTGATGGTCTATACAAAATCATCGATGATTTTCAAATAATCTAGTACAACTATATGATTTCCTTTATAAAAATTGTCAGTTGGCATCCCACAATTGAGCACCCAGTCTTACTTGTTGACATTAGACTTTTTTGTTAAGAAATTGGATTGCATTTGAAACATTTAAATAAGAATGTCGCCATGCATTTGTCAATCTCTCTCTCTCTCTCTCTTCAAAGACATAATCAAATGGGCTCCTTTAATTATTAATTCTTTTAATTAAGCTGATAATCAACTTAATTAATTAATTAACTAATCAATCAATCAATCGACCATTCTCATTTCTCATCAATCACCCTCCTTTGGACTCATAAGAGAAAACAAAAGGATACCAACAAAATTTAGCAAATAAAATTAAAAGACTACAAATTAATTAATTTAGTAATTTAATAAATTAAGTAGTAGGTCATTTTCTTAAGTTGACTATGCTAAATTCTTGAGGGATGGTTGGATTTAAATCATCTTAGTTCTCTAAACAATTTCCTTTTTGTAAATCCAATATATATAAGTCAAAAAAAAAAATAACAGGATTTTATGAGAAGGAAATTTGTTGCCTTTTTGAGTTCTATCTCGTTTTAATTATGACAAATACAAAGTATCTTACCTACACATTGAGTATGTGTGCAGTATTATCACTTTGCATACACGGATAATAAGGACAACATAAAAGTCATGAGAAGCTGAAATTCAACGTCACCTGGCGCATGACATGATTATACGAAATGCAAAAGAAATGAAAACAAATATTTCAAATTGTAATTGCATTCAGTTTATTTGGATCTGTGATATTAATATGGTCTATAATAATTGCATCTCATGCATGATAGGGATGAATGCTTAATGGATCATGGATTGACTTATAGGAACCAATACCCTTAAGATAAAATGCCAGAACTTACTCACACAGGGTTGAAAATGCTTTAGGGCCAAAATGGATTTAACAAAGACTTCGGTCGACCGACGCCATATTTTTAGGCTTAATTTATAAGCTTAGTTGACCGAATAGACTGTAGGCCAGAAAGTCAACATTTGACTAAGTCTCGGTCGACTAATCGATCTGTGTTATAAACGCTTCGGACGATCGAATAGGTAGAAGTCAAATATTTGACTTGACTCAGTCGACCGACCCATTTTTGAATTGAGCTTTCTCGGTCGACTGAACTTCAAAAGTGCATTTTTTTATCTTCCCTGGTTGACCAAACCTGAAGTTCAAAATGAGCTCAGTCGACCGAAATTCAAAGTTCGGCAAACCGAATATCTAGCTGGTCAACCAAACCCATGAAGGGTTCAAAATCACCCTGAGACGGTCGACCATACCTACGGGCTACAGTTCAAAATTAAGGTGGTCGATCGAATTTATTAATATGGTCGACTGAACATTGGCCACGGTAGACCGAATCTCACGGGTTGCCAAGAAATAACCACGGTAATTGGGGTTAAAACTTAATTAAACTTTTTTCAAAATTCTAAATAAGTCCCCAACAGTTATATTTTGTGGAGTACCTATATATGCCACTTCATTTGCTTTAATCAGGTAGGAGATTAGCAAATAGATTTAGGAAAAATCCTCTCAAACTCTTATACTCCCATTTGCCCATACAACATATTTTCAAGCAAAATTTTTCATACTCTTTCATTACTTGCTAAAATATTTTTAAAAGTGGAGAGATTTATTTGCTTATACTTCTCACTTGCAAATTAATTGCAAGTTGAAGGGGAGTTTTGAGCTTTATTGTTGCGAGTATTTTCCTACACCAATCTCTATATACTCTCAAATTTCTATACTTATTTTGAAATTCTTCATTGAGAGTTTGCTTGGTAATTTTTCTCATATTGTTGTTAATTGATTAGCATTGTTTGGGAAAATTATTTTAACTTGTGAGTTTCTTGCATATAAATTGCAAGAACTGAAAGTATGCATTTAACCTTGATAAATCTTTTGCAAACTTATTCCATAACCTCTTTTGTGCTTCATTTTTTAAATATATTACTGAGGTATTTGATTAAGGTTATTTAGATTCTTTGTTTGCTTACATTGTGAAAATATCTTCTAGAATGAAAGACCTCACTCACTCACATGTACACACACACACACACACAAATATATATATATATATATATAGTAGATACATTGTTTAGACCAAATCTCACTTGAGCATTAATTCTCTATCATACTTGAGTGCATTGGTTGTATAGTACTTATTGTAGTACATATTTGCTTCGTGTAAAAAGCATCTCGATTGTACACAAATTTTATATTATCTGATTGTATTCCAGACATGGCCTGCGATGGATCTTCTCCACCCCTTTAAGGAGAGATTATAAAGGTTGGGGTCAGTCCTATTAATCTGACCCGAGGTTTCCCTTGCCCAGTAAAGAGAGGGTGTTGTAAATGGTGTCGCTCCACCCGCAAGTGAGCAAAGGTAGTGAATCCTCTTACTTGTGAGCTTGAGGCGGGGACATAGACAGTGTTGGCCCAACCCTGATATCATAATGTGTGTCATTCTCTCTTTCTCTTATAGTCTTTATACATCCGCACTTTGATATATGCACATGTATGTTTAATCATTTATTATTTTGATTGTTCTTCATGCATGCTTTGAATATTGTGGGTACTGGAATCTATTTAGAAAGACCGTAGGTTGCAATACATTGCTTGTGGACTCGAATTAAACCTAAGAAAGTTTTAAAATTCCAATTCATCCACTTTTTGGGAATACACCAATTCCAACAAAATTAAAATTTTGTTTGGATTTTAGATGGTTCCGTACAATAATTACTTGTAATTGACTCGCAAACTTTTTTTTTTTTTTCTAAAAATAAAATTTAGTTTGATTTATGTTTATACTGGGTCTAGACTACATAATCTCTTGTCATAATCCCTTTTCACTCCTTCCGAAATCTGAACATAAGACTTTTAATAGGCAAGTCTCAAATTTTAATAATTAAAATGTTTCTTAGGAAACTTATTAACCCAAAAAGACTGCATACACAATTTAAGACAATGCACACTATAAAAGCAAAATCTAAGGTATACTTGTCTTTCCTAAAAAGGAAAAGTAAAAGAGAAAAACATGTAGGATCGATTAGAATTCCCATAAAAGCATGGTGTAAAAGTGGAAGACATAAATTCTATATTTAGAATTAATGAGGCAAAAATCTTACAAAATCCTCCTTTTTCATAAAAGGGGTTTGGGAGTAGGAATTGACTTGAGCCCTACATTTATTTTGAAGAACTTAAATTAAAGGTCACAAATAAAGAGCCAGGTCGTAGGTCATTTTTTTTAACACCCTACTAATTAATCTCTAAAAAAAAGACATAAAAAACATAATTCTTTTATGTAGAATTAAAAAAAAAAAAAACAGATTATAAGATACTTGCAGAAATTAAGGTTGCATATTTTGACACCCTTCAATAGATTTCTCTAATGAAACTTCATCATCCCACACTCACCTATATGACCTAACCGCATATGCCAGAAGACTGTACTATCTGACTCATACTCTGCAGCTTTAGCTCCACCTACAACTATGGTACCTAGCAAGTGATTAGATAGTTTTATTATTAATTAGAAATTTTTGATTCAAGTGAGTTTTTTCATTCAAAGACTTGATAGTTTTAATATTCCAAAATCTACTTGATTGACAAGTCTAAAGGTTATGTATATACACTTGAGAGAAATATTGTTTTGACAAAGTGTATTTCAAATCTTTGCAATCTTCAAAGTTGTTTGTGTATTCAAAGATTTAACCTAAGTTCTCCGAAGCATTGACTTACATAAATATTTTTGGGAGATTTGATAAAAGGGATAGTTAGTGAATCATACTCTTGCATATAATGATTATATCGTTTCATACATTCTGAGCTTCAAGTTTCATCATATAATTATGTATTAGGAATTTCAATTGTACTCACTAGTTTTGTTAGAAGCAACTTAGAGTATTTTACAGATTTGATTGTAATCACAGTTCGGGTTGTGAACCGGGTTTGAGGATAGAGTTATGTCATTTGTAAGCTGCAGAGTAAGAGGAAGTTGTATCTCTTGTAAGCAGCGGATGTAAGGGAAGCTCCGTCCCAATTTAAGGAGCAAGGATTATAGTGGAATCCTTTAGTGGGTTGCTCAAGGCGAGGACATAGATCGGGTTAGCTGAATCTCGTAAAAACTGCGTTTGCATTCTCTCTTCCCTTATCTCTGTACTTTCTGCACTATATTTCATTAAGCGTATTTCATGTGTATGTTGAATAACTCTACACACACTTAATTGGGTAAAAAAAATACATTGAAAAAATAAATTTAATTCAGTCTTAAATCCCTATAATTGATTTGTTAAATATAAAAATAGGGATTAAGTGGTAAATAGTTTCAAAGAATTTTAAAATACCTAATTCACCCCCCCCCCCCTCTTAGGATTACACCTAAATCAACATAACTGATGTACAACTAAAAGGAGCTGTAGTACGAATGTAGGAAATGAAATGAAAATAAGAATGGAATGAAAGGGAAATTAAATGTGAAATGTGAACAATGTAAAATGGGAAAGAGCCATATAAAGTGAAATGCTACAAAATGTCAAAGTTGAGAACATGAACATATGAGAAATACAGAATAAATGATAGACAGAATAATGTATTATTATAGTATTAGTATTCATGCTAGTATGATATATATTTATATGGATGTGGCAAACTCTTCGCCCGAGTGCTTGCTGAGAAAGGCGAGTGCCCTAGTAGATATCGGATGTAGTAGTAGGCTGCATAACGTATCAAGGTAGAGGGAAATTGCTTGTATGGGCAGGTAAATTTCCTTATTCTTGGAAGCGTTTGCTGGTAAACCTTTATATGAACAGTGTGAATACGAGATTACTTTTTCACATAAGGGCTTACTGAGTAAGGTAAGTGCCCTAATATACTTTAGTTGTGACCATTGGTTGCCTAAAGTATCAGAGTAGATGGGTGCTACTTGTATGGGCAGGTAATCATCTTAATCCTTAGGTATTCTCGTCGGTAAAATACCTTACATGTGTTTGATTAGACTCAGGAAATGATTTCAAAAATTATGTTAATGATTTGCAAATGATGAATAATATGTTATTTATGTTATTTACAAACCTCATGTTAGCCACACACTGATTTAATATATTGTTTCTTCCCTTACTGAGATGTGTCTCACCCAAGTACAAATTTATCTTTTTCAAGACCTCCTCGTGATCGAGCTTAGAAAGGTCAGAGCTGTTATAGCATTTTTGAGAAAAGGGGTATAAACTTGTGATGATATTTTGGATTGTATCTAAGTATTATGTTTTATGTTTTATGTTTTAAGTCTTTTGAGAAATGGATGGTTGTGAATATTGGATGTTGGAGATATTTATATATGTGAATGCAGTTTGATGAATGGTTTATTTTGGAATGTAGGTAGATGTAGAAAACTCTAGTATTATTCGTTGAGGATTGTAGTTATGTTTTCCTTGCATAATGGTTAATGGAATAATAAGAAAATAGATTATGTGGCACCTAGGTCCCACCAGGCGGGTTTGAGGTACCACGAAGCACGGTTTATTCAGGTATAATGCACAAGATCGAATTTTCAGGTTCGAGGCGTTACATGTGTAGTGCTTAACTTTTGCTCAGAGATCATGCAGAAACAAAATGCAAGAGTTAAAAAAGTTCCTACCACACACACAACCCTTATTACAAATTATTCTACAATTAAGCTTCGAGTTGTGCATGGGTCCTTCTGAGTACGTGTCCATTTGATCTTTCCTTCTTAATGTCTACTTGGTTCGATCTTGGCCTTTGATCCAGTATTTCATGTACGAGTACCTATGCTAAGCATGATCTACAAAGATAAGAAAACACTAGGAACAATATATAGGTTAATATCATCAAAACGCTTTAAACAATGATGGTGAAACCACCAAGGCTAACACTCATTTTCATTACTCCACTTGTAGACTTGTAATAAAACCCATTACAATCTAAAGTGTTCAATGAAATCAAATTCTTCCTTAAATCCTTTATATGCCTAACATCACACAACATTCTAACAATACCATCAAACATTTTAATTCTAATATTCCCTATTTCAACAATTTTGCATGATGCATCATTATTCATTAGAATAGAACCATAATTTACTAACATATAGGTGTTAAACCAATCTTTATTGGGTGTTATGTAATAGGAGCATGCCGAATCCAAAATCCAAGAATCTGTGAGATGATCTGAATAAGATGAAATAGAAATATGTCCTTTTTTGTGGACAATATTGTTTTATGTGCCCTTTTTTCTCATAATTAAAACACTGTATGTCCTTCCTTTTCCTGGAATTGGACCGAGATTTATTGTTACTTGGTCCGCTCTGGAACTTTATTCTCCCACGTTCCTAGTTACCCCTTATCACAAGCCCTTCACCTTGTAAATTATCATCGTTGGCTTTCTTCCTTTGATGAAAATCTAAAAGAGCACTTGTGATCTCCTCCAATTAGAGAGTTTCTTTTTCCCATATCAGAGTTGTAACAAAATTTTCATACATAGGAGAGGCAGGTAGGGAATTCAATAGAATCAATGCCTTGTTTTCGTCTTCAAACTTCACATCATCTCGCGTTAAATCACTAATGATCTAGTTGAACATGTTGATGTGCTGGTTCTGATACGAACCCTCTAATATCTTAAGACCACACAGTTTCTACTTAAGATAAAGCTTATTCGTCAATGACTTGAACATATACCAACTTTTCAGTTTCATCCAAACTGCCACCGGTGATTCCTCATTCATGACGTGATACATCACATCATCAACTAGACAAAACCTGATAGTTATCACTGTTTTCGCTTCTAGTTCATTCCAATTCATGTCGTTCATGCCTTCCGGCTGCTTTTTGTATAACACTTTCACCATGCCCTACTGCACAAATAGATCCTTGACTCTCCTTTGCTTAATCCAGAATTTTCAGTTCCGTCGAACTTCGCAGAAGAAATCCCAGCCATTGTAACTTTACTCCAATACCAATTGTTGCGCAATAATACGTGCGAAACGGTGCAACAATTATAATGAACAATACAGAAACACATGAAGATAATGAAAACAATAAACAATATTAGGATTTAATGTGGTTTGGCAGAATGCTTACGTTGACAGGAGCAAGTGGTGAATGAAATTCACTATCATAAAAAATAGGGTTACATCATTGTATTTGTACTAACCCTAGACGTACTGTTGACTTTTTGAGTCTTATCTCATTTTTTATGATGATAAATACAAGGTATTTAATGTTTGCCGAGTTTTTGTGCAGGACCAAATTGACAAAATCATATGGCGACACATAGTGGCTTGAAGAAAAAAAAGACCCAAAGTGTCCAATTTCTTTGTGTTGTTATATTTATAATTCGGGTCTGTAATTATAATCCTTGGTCTGTAAATAATTAATGCGTGACATGCATAATAGGACCATAAGCTCAGGAAGGACCATATGAAAATCAATTATCACAGTTTGATCATAGGGAACCATATGACCTTATGGATCACCCTTCAGTCGACCGATGCTGAATTTTTTTGGTCGGCTTTCAAAGACCATAGACTGGCTTTAGGTCCCAAATTATCACATGAAAAGTCCCATATAACTTAAAAATAAGAATTATGTGAGAAGAGGTGACTTTAAATAAAAATATGGACTTGAATGCACAATTTTAGTGTGTTCGGTCGACCGAACCTGAACACACATAAACTCTCGATCGACAGAACCTCCCCAGGGTCAATAGTTTAATTAGTTGGTCGATTATCCTTAAAATGAGCGTCAACTCCCTGGTCGACCGAATTGGCACGTGGGAAATCCCAATGGCCTGGTCAACCGAACTCATAGTTGTAAAATGGGTCGATCGACTGAACGTTCAACTTCAGTCAACCGAACTTTGCCCAGTCGACCAAACCTCGAAGGTTTTGAAATCACCTCAAGTCTAGTCGACCATCACTACAGTTCAGAAACACCCTGGTCGACCGAACTAAGCAACTCAGTCGACCGAACCTTAAAAAAAACCTCTCGGGTTGTACAATTTTTACCGAGGTTATTTGGGGTTTGAATAGGGTTAATTTTCTTAAATTCTTTTAAAACAATTTTAATAATTCCCTTGGTGTCCCCAACGGTCATAATTCTTCTCATGTCTATAAATATGAGTTCATTTGCACAACTTAAGCTAAGATTAAGGATTTAATTAAGGAAATATCCTCTTAATTTTTGAGAGCCCTTTTCTTCACATACAAGCCAAAATTCTTATCCTTTGCTCATTCCTTTGAAAAATATTATTGACTGAGAGCATATTAAGATCACCCACATTCTCTTTATAAGCTGTACTCTCTTGGTTTTGATTGAGTGTTGATTTTGTTAATGAGAGTAAGCTATAAATTTTCCCTATAGATTTAGCTCATAAATTTATTGTGTGGGAAAAATCTTGCTAGATTGTGTGTCTTTGCATATTGATTGCAAGACTCTTGAACTTGTTTTGTGTTCTTGTATAAATCATTTTTTACAAGCTTGGTTTTCTAATATCTCTTGTGCTTAAAGTTTTTGAAAATATTTTTGAGATATTTGGTCACTCCCTTGGAAATCTTTGAAACACTATTTGTGATTGAGATATATTTTTATATATATTGTTTCAAAGATCGATTGATAATACACTTTTGCACTTGATTGCTTAGTGACATTAACTTGAGTATTATTACATACATTTTTGCACTGAGCTTATAGTTCCTATCATTTGGAAGTGCATTAGTTATTGCTTGTGCGTATCGGTACATATTTGTTTGTATTAGAAGCATTTCTTTGTACACATTTGATTACTTGTTGTATTCCTGACGTATGATCGGAAGAGGGAGACTTGCCCTAGCAAAATTCTTGGATTGACTTTAACCCAATTAGGAAAGTTAGGTGCACCATCCTGGTAAGGTGTAGTTGTATGTTGAGGTCAGCCCCGTTAATTGACCTAGTTGTAATCGGTGCCGCTCGACCCTTGAAGTGAGCCCTTAGTAGAATCGTCTTGCTTGTGAGCTTAAGGCAGAGATGTAGGTAGTATTGGGCGAACCCTGATAACATATCATGTGTGCATTTTAAATTTTCGTTACTTATATTCCTGCACATGTATGTTATTCTGTGAATGCTGTGCATGATTTAATTTCCATGCATTTTATTAATCTGCGCATTTGGGATGCCATAGACAGACCCTAAGTCGTGTATTACTGCTAGAATTTGAATTGACCTAGGCACAAATTTTTAAATATCCAATTTACCCCCTTTTGGGAATACACTAATTCCAACATGTACAGAGGTATCAATCCGTTGAGGATCACTATCATAAAAAATAGGATTACATCATTGTATTTGTACTAACTCTAGACATACAGAGGTATCAATCCGCCAAGGATTTGCCCCCACATCCCCAACCTATTAACTGTCACAGTTTAAATTTCAAAACCGATGCCGAATAAAACCGTCGACAATTTTCCTTCACTAGAATAAATCGTCGATGTACTTTATTATATCAAACCGTCGACAATTTTCTTCTAATTGGCTTTTGGCTGAAACTATCAATGTAACCATCGACGTACCTATGCAAACAATTGATGGTTTTTCTTCAAATCAGTTTCTTTGTTTTCTTCAGCCTATTTTCTTTGTACATGTGTTCCACTCGATATGAGTCACATACTACAATAATTTTTAATTATATTAGAACAATTTTTCATTAATATTATCTGATAGAGAAAGTAAATATAGTAGAAAATAAATTTTCTTTTCTTTTCTTTCTCCAAAAAAAATTGTTAATTCAAACTAGTCATAAGTATTTTTAAAGTAACTTACAATCAATGTTAACATATGTTCTGCTAATTATATTAATGTTGCATTTGGGAGCTTGAATTTTGGACCTTAGATTTGGATTTGGGTAGATTTATACAAATTTTAATGTAATTTTATAGTACATCTTATCCAGATTCAATACAAATATAAATCCAAAACCTAGTGAAACATAGGGTAAGTGTTAAACAAATAAATAATTAATTTATAATTTTTTAAAATAATATAATATAATAATAACACTAATAATAAGATTATTTTTAGTTATTAAAATTGCCTTGTCTTACTTGTTGACATTAGACATCTTCAAGTTCAAACAATTGGTAAAGAAATTGGGCTGCATTTGAATAAGAATGTGAATTTTGGCTACTTGCTCCCCCCACGTCGCCATGCATTTGTCAATCTCTCTCTCTCTCTCTCTCTCTCTCTCTCTCTTCAAAGACGTAATCAAATGGGCTCCTTTAATTATTATTATCTTAATTAAGCCCATAATCAACATAATTAATTAATTAAGTAATCAATCAATCAATCAATCGCCCATTCTCATTTCTCATTAGTCGCCCTCCATTTGTGTTTTTACTCATAAGGGAAAACAAAAATTTGAAATTAAAAGACTACGAATTAATTAACTCCAGTAATTTAATGAATTAAGGAGTAGGTCATTTTCTTATGTTGACTGCTAAATTCTTGCAAGATGGTTGGATTTAAGTCATCTTAGTTCTCTAAACAATTTCCTTCTTGTAAATCCAATACGTATATAAGCCAAAAAAAAATATATCAAGATTTTACGAGAAGGAAATTAATACTTTTTATTTATTTATTTTAGATGGTTCCGTACAATAATTACTTGTAATTGGCTCGCAAACTCTTCTTCTTCTTTTTTTTTTTCCAAAAATAAATTTTAATTTGATTTATATTTATACTAGATCTAGACTGCATAATCTCTTATCACAGATCCCTCTTCACTCCTTTTGAAATTTGAACATGGGACTTTTAATAAGCCAGTCTCAAATTTTAATAATGAGAATGTTTCTTAGGAAAGTTATTAACTCAAAAAGTCTGCATACACAATTTAAGATGATAGTGAAAGCAAAAATTAACATAGACTTGTCTTGCCTAAAAAGAAAAAGTAAAAGAGAAAAACATGTAGGGAACCATTAGAATTCCTTGACTTGAGCCCTAAATTTATTTTAAAGAACTTAAATTAAAGGTCGCAAATAATGAGCCAGGTGGTAGGACATTTTTTTTACACCTAACTCATTAATTTCTAAGAAAAATTTAAAAAAGATAATTCTTTCATGTAAAATTTAAAATAAAAAATTATAAGATATTATATTTGCACTTAAATTCATATAATTGAAATGTTTGAATTTGGTGTCTCACTAATAAGGGTCCCAAATTATTTTGGCAAGCCCAAAAATAACAATAAAATCTTTTATTAGTATATTTTAAATTTTATCTGAAAAATATAATAAAAAAAATGTATATGCTAAATCTATAAATAAAAATTTGATTTTACACATCATTAGTATATATTTTTTCTTTATTTTTAGTCACATTATAATAAACTTTTATTTTTTATAGAATTTGATAGAAAAGGAAAATATAAGGGAAAATTAGTTTTCTCATTAGTTTCTTTCCTTTCCTTTAATCATGTAAAATTCTTAACCCAAACGGACCATTAAAGATTTGAAGATGAGTTCAGGTATAAAAGTTTCAAGTTTTAATAGAGAGATACAAACACGTGGAAAGGAATTTGGGGAAAGGAAAGGAAAGGAAAGGAAAGGAAAATAAGGAGACAATTTAATTTTCTCTTGTATTTTCCTTCTATATAAAATATTATCAAAAATGAAAGTTTGTTTTACTATAACTGAAAATTAAGAAAAATTAAAAATCAATGATGTGTAAAATTAATTTTTTATTCATAGATTTGATACATAAAAATATAAATTCCTTAATATTTCTATTTCTTTAATATTTTTCTAAATTCTCTAAACGTAAGATTTTTTTTTAAAAATTGTTCAACCGTCTAGATTATTGACAAACTTAGCGACATTATACGTACTAATATTCCTATATATATATATATATATATATATATATTTCTTAAAAATTAATATTAGTATTCCTCCAAAAGTGAAGTTTTCTTAAAAATAAAATTACACAACATCATTGTTATAATACCAAAATGGGCAGATTGAAATTTAGGCTTTAAAGTTAGATTAGGTGTTCCCAATCACAAACTTTACCTTCAAAGTCTAGTCCTTCAATTTGGTGACATAAAAAGGATTCCATATTTCATTTTATATATTTTATTTTTAGATGGATGGTAGTTGTAATGATTTATTTAGTTACCTAATTTTCTAAGCTTGTTAAAGTACAAGGGTAAAAAAATTTGAAATATTTGACAAAGAAAAAAAAATCAGAAAGTATTTTTTATTTTTTTGGGACTTACCATATGCATGCATCCTTTGAAAAAAATAAATAGAAAGACCATATGCATGCACCCTAAAAATGTAGGGTTAATTATTCTTCAAAAATAAAAATAAAAATAAATATAAAGCACAATATCATTTCCTTTTCTTTTTTCTTTGAGGTAAAGTTTTCAATTTTATTAATTATGTATTTAGGTAGAGTTTGAATTTAAATTTATATTGGATTTGAATAAAATGTAATATAAAATTATATTAAAATTTGTCTAAATCCACCCAAATCCAAATCCATGGTCCGAGATCAGTGCTCCCAAATACAATATGAATGTAATTTTTGATTATAAATACCATTTAAAATTAGGTTCTATGAGAAGGAGTATTTTATAACAATACATATATAGAATTAGATATTAAAGTAAAATTAAAAGGGATTCAAACTACGAAAAGTTATAATACTGTTAGTTTTTTTTTTTTTTTATTTCACAAAAATTAGTATACTAGATGAAAAGGCTATTTTTGTAGATAGGAATGCCCTTAAAATGTATTAGAATGAAGTACAATACAATTTTATTCTATGTTTTATTTGAACCCACATAGTATTAAATCCACAATTCAAAATTCATGCTCCCAAAATATTGAGTAAGATAGTCATAATATAATTTTAATAAAAATAAATTAAAATATATTCTTAAAAGGTAAAAATTAATGAAAATGTTTTATATTGATGAATTGAAGGTTTGCATACGACCACCCTGTCGTGACATTCCCGTGAGTGAGGGTGCCCCGGGGTGGGCGAAATAAAAAGTATGATTGATATTTTTGTGAAAGATGGATGTTGGAGTCACCACTAACATTTTGGAGTGCAATTAGAATTATCACCTAATTAAGGGTAAAATTGCTCTGCGTTACCAAAGCAAGGATTGAGAGTTCAGTTATGTGGGGGGAAGGTTCTCATAGCCCCTACACACCTGTTCTACGAACGATACCTAATTAATTAGAAAATTATCCCAAATTTAATCTAATAGCCTTTTATTTTACTCCCCTTGAAAAATTACAAAATTATTAATGTACATGCAAATAAATGGATCATGCAAATATTTACATAGTATATTTAATATAAATATTTCCCTTAGGACTAGGGCACGGGGAGCTTAAAAAGCTCATGCCCTTTTTTGAAATCATAGGGAAGGAAAATCGAGAAAATATATAACAAAATTAAACTCCTAGATTTTTTGAAATTTTATGGGATTTTTCTAAGTATTAAATGATATATATATATATATATATATATATATATATTTCTGGAAGATTTTTGAACTCATTCGGGATGAAAAGATTACAAAACAATTATAACACCTCAAAAATATTTTTTCTAATTTTTCTGAAATTTTTTTGTAGTTTTCTATATTTTTCTTGAATTTTTAAACTATTAAATAACATAATACAAAAAACAAAATAATAAAAAATCGGTCTAGGACAAGTTCAGTGAGACGAACTAGTTCATGGAGGAACCGGTCATAAATGGCGGGTCAACCGGTCAAAGGGTCAACCGGTTCAAGGTGTGGCCACGTGTCGGCCACCAAGTGGATGGGAGCATATGAATGGGATCAGTGACGTGGCTTCATCGTAGCCATCAGGAGGCCGCGTCGTACTCTGCTTGCATGGAGGTAAACGAGCCACAAGTTGGCGGCCGAACGGATAGGCGAGTGCGGGTGTGGATTGATGACATGGCTTGATCCAAGCCGTCCCTAGAAAACAAAGATCGGGCGGATGGGAGTTGGCTTGCTTGTGTTGACTTTTTGAATCCAATCTCAGTTTTGATGCGAACGAAACACAGTGAACTTATGTGTGTATTTAGCATATGAATAGGTTCATACTTGAGATCACATATAAGGGACAGGGAGAATAGTGACTAAGACGAATAATACACATACACCTACCGTACTTCATAAAGTGAAGAGCAAGAAGGTTGAAGACATTTGTTTTTATTGTAACTGCATTTAGTTTCTGGGTCTGCAATATGGTCTGTAATATTTGCATATCATGCATGATGGGGTGTATATGCTCAAGAGACCTTAGAATGACCATAGGAATTATCACTCATATAACCTAAAATGCCTTATGTTTATTCACATAGGGTTGATGAAGCATAGAGACCAAAACGGGACTTAAATGCACATTGTAAGCGGTCTTGGTCAACCGAACCCTAAGCTATATAAAAGACTCGGTCGACCGAACTGACTAGAAGTCAACATATTTACTTCGCTTGGCCTTCCATTCTGAAATGAACGTGTTGATCACGGTCAACCTAACTGACACGTGTATGACCCCCAACGATTTGGTCGATCGAACTCGTAGTTCAAAATAGTCTTGGTCGACCGAATCTTAAAAAATGGTCAACCAAACTTGCCTTGGTTGACTGAACCTATGAAGGGTTCGAAATCGCCTTGAGACGGTCAACCATATCTCAAGTTTAAAATTGTCACGGTCGACCGAACTCAGTAATATGGTAGATTGAACCTTGAATATGGTTGACCGAGGCTCTCGGGTTGGTAAAATTTTTACCACAGTAAAACTTCATTAAACTTAATTAAACAATTTTAAAAATACCCTTGATATCCCCAACGGTTATATTTTTGCCTAACTCTATATATACTCCCTCAATTGTACTAATTAGTGAGAGATTAACATTTTAATTAGCCAATTTTCTCTGAAAATTTTATTGGGCTAAATCTTTCATACTCCCACCTTTTACAAACATTTTTTCAAAATCTCTTTCTAATATTCATTTAGTTACTTATTTTTTAGAGAGATAATTTCTTCACATTCATCTTACAAGTTTAAACTCTCCCACACTTGCATTTGTTTGTGTATTGATTTTTGAGAATAAGTTTAAATTTTTTCCCATTGTATTTAACATATAAATATTAGATTAGGAAAAACTCTTCATTTTCTTAAGAACTTGCATCCTTATTGCAAGTTTCATAAGCTTGATTTGTGTTTTGATAAAAATATTTTTAGCAAACTTAAACCCTAATATCTGTAGTGCTTGATATTTGAAAAATACTATTGTGATATTTACTTAGGGTTATAGAGATTCTCTGAATATTCATATTGAGAATATATTATTTTGAAATCAAAGGTCTCACTCTCACATATACATATTGACACACATATTGTTGAGAGTTAACACATTGGTTAATAAAATCTCACTTGAGTTTAATATCCTATCATCCATGAGTGCATTGACTACATTTGTTGTATTGACACATATCTGCTTAGTGTAAGAAACATATTTGTTTGTACGAAAAATTTCATATCTGTTGTATTCCTGACTGGTTATCGGAAGGGGGAGACTGGCCCTGTGAATAGTACCAGACTTACTCAAACCCGATTAAGAGAGCACCGGACTGGTTCAAACTCGGTTAGGAGAACTAGGTGCACCATCCTGGTACGGTGTTGTATTTGGTGTTGCTCCACCCGTTAATCGTGTTGACCTAGTTAGTTATATCTCATTTTGATAATGACAAATACACTTAGTACTAATGTTTGCACTAAGGCTTGCATGCAGGTTCACTCTACGCATGGAATTGAAGAGAATTCTATATCATGATGGCGTATGGTGATATTACAGAAGACTGAAGAATATTGTACCTTATTTGTAATTGTGTTTTTATATTCTTCATTCTAAGTTATGGACTATAACACTATATGGCCTATAATAATATGCATCATGTATGGTAGGACAATATGCTCTGAATGACCTTAGATAGACCTTAAGTTCCCACACTTAGTGCACAAAGCCCCATTATACTTCACATGTTATCAGGGGTTAAATTAAAATCAAAGAATGGACCTTAAGTTAAAATCATGAGGCTTCGAGCGACAAAGTCTGGCAAGTCAAATTGTCTCGGTCGACCGAACCGTGGACTGGTCAAAAAGTTGACCTGGATTCAAGTGATCAAACTCAAAATGACTTAAGTGTCCACGATCGATCGAACCTATACCTTGTACTTTTCCATCGTCACCGGGCACCCAAACTTACAGTTCATTTTACCCTCGGGTGACCGAACTTGGCAGTTCGGTAAGCTTGAGAGTTATTTTAATTTTTACCTCAGTTAATTAGGGTAAATAGGGGTTAATTTTTTTAATTAGTTTTAAAATAAATTAAATAATACCCTATGTATCCCCAACGGTCATAATTTTGGCCGTCTCTATATATATAGGTTCATTTGCAAAATTTAAGAGAGATTAGCATACTTGATTAGCCAAAAATCTTCTGTTTTTCAAAGATCATATCTTTCACATACTAAGCCCATACACTCACTCTTTGCTATTCTTTTGAGAAATCCAACTTCTTAAGAGTGTTATTGAGTGATTCAAAGTGCTTAAACTCTCCTTGTTGTTCATTGCTTTATTATTTTTCATAGAGAGTTTTTGCTAGGATTTTTCCCCCGATTTAATCAAAAGATCTTTGTGTGGGAAAATCCTTGTAACTAGTGAGTCTTTGCATCTTGGTTGCAAGACTCATCAAGTTTGTGTGTTTTGATTTGCAAAATATTTTTTCACAAGCTTACATTTTTCAAATTGAAATTAGGATAGCTTCCCAAGAAGGGGGGGGGGGGAATTGGGAATTTAAAAACTTTCTTTTTAATTCCTTTTAAGAATACTTAACTTCTTTTATTGTTTAACCAATTCTTTTACTTATTTGTTTAATTTTTCAAACACACAATAACTTGATTTCTTTTATACAATCCACAACACAAGCACTTAAACAACTAAATCACCAAACTAATCAAACACAATTTGAAAGCAAACAACCAAACCAAAATTAAGATATACAGTAGTAAGAAATTAGGATGGTTGTTTGTTTATGTATGCCTTATAAATATGAATCAAGCCTTGTAGTTGAATGATATGCTTGTTAAAATAAATTTGCTTCTTTTTTATGATTTATAACCACACATCCACACTCTTTCCAAAATTCAGAATTCAAGTAAACTCTTAGTTAATTTTCTTTGGGTGTTTTAACCAAGTAACGTACTCCCGTATGGTTTCCGCAAAGTATGGTTTAACCAACGTACTCTCTTTTGGTTTCCGCAACCCAAATCAAAATTAAACTTTAAGTTTGTTTGATTTCCAAATATACGTAGTGTATGTGATTTCAAATTTAAGCCATCCACGCAATATAAATATGTTGAAAATAAAGAGTAAGGGAAAGAGAGAGTGAGACACAGGATTTTACGAGGTTCGGCTTCAACACAGCCTATGTCCTCGCCTTTGGCAAAACCACCAAAGGATTCACTAAACCTGTTCCTTTATCGGGTGGAACAATACCTTTACACATCCTTCAGAAGGCTAGTGCAGCACCTCTCTAAGCGATAATCCCTCGCCTAGCCAACGATCCAACAAACCTGAAATCGTCACAGTATAAGAATATAATATTAATTCAATGGTTCGTTTAAAAGAGAAATGGAATTGCAACCCGGAACCAAGTTTTGATATTTTCAATCTACCAAAATTGTAGAATTCCTCTCCAGCAAAAGATGTAAGCAAAGAAGAACTTTAGGAGAATTTCAACACAAGTGAATTTCACATTTTGTCTGTTTTCTCTCTTTTCTCGTATTTTCTCTATCATGTTTTTTCATTACCCAAAGAGGTATTTATAGGCAATTTAAAAGATCAAAGTCCACATCAAATTAGGTAAACTTTGAAAAAACATTAAATTGTTGACTAAATTTTGGAATTCAAAATTTTAAAAGATCAACATCCACATCAAATTAGGTAAACTTTGAAAAAAGATTAAATTGTTGACTAAATTTTGAAATTCAAAATTTTGAAAGATCAACATCTACATCAAATTAGGTAAACTTTGAAAAAATATTAAATTGTTGATTAAAATTTGAAATTCAAAATTTTAAAAGATCAATATCCACATCAAATTAGGTAAACTTTGAAAAAACATTAAAAACGTTGACTAAATTTTGAAATTCAAAATTTTAAAAGAAACTTCCCGTTGAGATCTGAAATCTGCTCCACGTGGTAGTCGTCTATCATAGTTAAAATTTAAACCTAGAATACTGGCAGTCATCTGTCATAGTTAAAATTTTAAATTCAAAACACTTTGATTAAACCCTTTAACTTGCCAGTCGTCTGTCCATAGACAGATAGTCGTTTGTCAAGTGCATGGCTTATCAGAAACTCTATTTTTATTTTGAAAACTTTCCTTCCTTTAAGACCTTTGTTACGTTGATTTCAAAAACATGCTTTAAACTCTTTAAAACAAAGTGCTTCTTAGTTTCTTTTGTTTTTATAAGAGCTTCACATATCTAAATGACATTTGGTTTTGAAGTACTTACAACAGTTATTCTAATTATGGTCTTCTTAAATCCTTCAGCTTTCTTCAATCTCTTGAGGTTAACTTTTGAATTTGGGTTTGCTTGCCCATAACTTCTTCATTTGTCGTCCATTGCCTTTGATATTTTGAGGAACTTCCACTAGATTAGCATTGAGCTTTTAGTTTATTAACCTTGAGAGTCCTTTTACCTAAAAACACATTACTCAACACCACATGTTAAAGCATCCTTCATTTTGTTATTATCAAAATAAGATTGAAAAGCCTAGTTAAACCCAACACAAATATCTCTTGAGCTATTATTTTTGAGAAAAATCTTGTTTGAGATATTTTGAATATTCTTATTGAAACACTTTGAAACTTGTGGTGATTGATTTATATTAATTATTTGTTTCAAAGTTTGCTTGGAAATACACTCTATATCTTGACTGTATATTTACATTAGATTGAGTGTTTAGCACACATTATTAAGCACTGAGCATATTTACTATCATATGTGCTTGCATTATTATCTGGATTATATTGTGATACATATCTGCTTGTTGAGAAGCATATTTTCGTGTATGCAAATTTTATATTAAATATTTGTTGTATTCCAGGTATGGGCCTGAAGAGGGAGACTAATCCTGTTGAATAGTCTCGTTTTCATATTTCTGCATAAAAATTGTCATATCATAATTTCTAAATAAATTGTTATATCATAACTAATCACAACATAAAGCTGACTGAACTGTCACGACACTAGGCCAGCTAAACTATCACGGCACTGGGCCGGCTAAACTGTCACGACACTAGACTGACTGAACTGTCATATTATACTGAACAATATCATAATTTCTGTAATGTTTATAGCATTTTCTAAAAAATCATTATCAAACCGTACTTGTTCCGTGTAATCATAAAATAATCTAGCCAGTTTATATATATATTGTAAAATATTCATACTCATGCCACACAAGTGAGTATCACTCTATAATATTCTAACTGCCAGGTAAGAACATATTTTGCTGAAAAATAATATTAAATCAACTTCTAGGGTTTATTCAACTCTAACACCTGGTTTCCCAAAAATACACATTAAATTATAAACACCATTCGTATACCTAATTATCCAGAAAAATCATACGTATAATTTCTGTAATCAAATACTACATTTTAACTGGTAAATTTCTTTTTAAAAATACTTGATATAATCTATCCTATTGATTTAGGTGTAATCCCAAGAGGGGGGTGAATTGGGTATTTTTTTAAAAAATTAAGAATATTTACCCCTTAATCCCTATTTCTATATTTCACAATTTACTTATCAAGTTCATGTGAGGTTATTCAACATACACATATGCAATGTACGTAATGAAATGCATTGTGGAAATTGAAAAGAGTAAAAGAAGAGAGAAGGCAAACACAGTTTTTACGAGGTTCAGTCAACTCGGCCTACGTCCTCACCTTTAGTAATCCACTCAAGGATTCCACTAAAATCCCTGCTCCTTAAATTGGGACGGAGCTTCCCTTACATCTGCTGCTTACAAGAGGCACAACTTCCTTCTCACCCAGTTCACAATCCGAACCGTGATTACAACTACAATTTCAAATCTGCAAAACAACTCATGATTCGTTACTAACAAAAGCTACTGAGTACAATCGAAATTCCTAACACATATCCATATGATGAAACTTGAAGCTCAATATGTATGTAACGATACAATCATTAATGAATGAATATGCTTCACCAAAATTTTCTTTTTATCAAATCTCCCAAAATAGTTGCATGAGTAATAGCTTTGAAGACAAGATGCACAAATATCAAATATGATCTTGTTAAAAAGTTTGTCTTGAATATTATAAAGATCTAAATCAATAAGCTTTCTCCCAAATTTTCAACCACAATATGATCTTTGTAATATGCAAATTAATATATATATATATATATATATGATCTTTGTAATATGCAAATTAATATATATATATATATATATATATGATGTGATTACCAAAGATTAAAAACTAATATAAGATTTTTTAGAAAATATCCCTCAATAATATATATAGTTATGAACTTCTAAGGATATTTAATCAAATGGTTTTGAAGTATCAAAAAATCAAGTCTTTAACTAAATACACACTTAAATCAGAACTATTTAAACAATGGCAAAACTTTTCTCAAGTAATGATCTTGTCAAAACAATCTCTATATGTATATGAACACTCAAGATCAATCTCTCTAATAATATTCAATAATAAATGATGAGATAAGAAACTCTTGAAAATAACAAATGGATTTACCAAACCTTAATACCAAATAGAAATGAAGATGTGTATATGAAATCTCTTCATTTTTCTAAGTTGATTTGCCCAAACTTGATAAGTATAAGTTGGAGTGCAGGTAATCGTATAGCAATATGTTCAAGTCTCTCAATTCTCTTCCAAAAGTATGGGGAACTAGGGTTTAGATGTTGAATATATAGGTACCTTACCCTTATAATGAATCTTAACCGTTGGATCAAAAAATAGTTCACGTGTTCTCTCATTAAAAATCAAAATTTTAAACTTTCCCGCAAGTTCAGATGACTGAAGTTTCTTAGAGTTTCGAAAAAATTAACCTAAACACAGGGTCAAACGACTGAAGTTGGGGTTCAGTCTTCTGAAGTGTCGGGTTCATACGACTGAAGTCTGAGTTCAGTCTTCTGAGGTGCTTCTATCAGGTTCTGTATTTCACCATTAATTCTTTAGACGACTGAATTTAATCTTTGGTCTTTTGAAGAAATCTTCAGATGACTAAACTTGAAGTTCAGTCTTCTAAAGTTCAATCTTTAGACGACTGAACCAGAAGTTCGGTCTTCTGAATTGAACCTTTCTTGAATTTTTATTTTTAGTTTCAAAACTCTGTTTTGCTCTCTTTCTTTGCCCGTTTATAAAAATATTTTCTGGGGTTTTAAAAGTATATCTAAGTCTATAAATATCCCTTAATGATGTTCATGAGATGTATGAGTCCTAAGGTCATTTTAGGATATATGTTGAGTCTCAAATTAAATCATATGAAATGTAAATACATTCAGTTCTAAATACCCATTCCCATGACGATCTTGAACTTGCCGTTTGCATGTTCATTCTTATACTCTTTTAGTTTCATGGATTATGCCAAGATATGTATGCTTTATTCTTTATGGCTTCTATAACTTGTTATCCTTCCGTGCATGCTATATATTGTTCATGTTCACAATCTCAATGCACAGATCAAATATCAAGTGATTGTCATTATCTTAATAAGATTGGACTCATAGAGTCAACACCTCCCCTTTTTTGATGATGACAAATACATGAGTAAAAATATAAAATGAGTTACACCTAACAAGACTCCTCCTTAAATAATGAATTCAATATTCAGCAAGTGAAGTATGTTCATGCCAAATGAAATATGCTCATGTCAAATAAAATATGCTCATGCTCATACACAATTCATTTTGCCAAACCATTTTTGCCCTTTTTTTCTTGCTATAGCCTGATTCTTATCCTATAGCCTGATTTTTCTCCCCCGTTACATAACTAGTGTTGCCAACAATTTTTGCTATTATTCTTCTCCCCCTTTGCACAATTAATTTTGCCAACAATTTTTGCTCCTGGTTTTTCTCCACCTTTTGACATCAACAAAAAGTTGTATAATAATACATGAGTGGTCATAACCTTATGTTCTTCTCCCCTTTGAAATCTTAAAGTTTTAAACTTGTTCAACCATCAGATTTGAAAAATTTTACTTCTCCCCCTTGCTAATGCATAAAGTTGTGTTGTTGAATGTAAATTGCATTGTGAACATACACAGTGTGGCAAATTTCAAAGATTATGTGAGGATTAACATGTGGAAGTAAAAATTCTCTTATCATGATACCAAATGTTAACTAATGTGATACTGAATGAGAACAAGTGAGCTAAATATGAAATTTTTTCCAATTGTGAATATTAAGTGACGTTGCTCCCCCTGAATTATGTCATCTAATATAATTCTAGACAACCTCTCGACTATGCATCAGACCTATTTGGATAAACCTATCCTTCACAAGTGGTTTCGTGAATATGTCTACCCATTGTTCATCTATGCATATAAAATCAAGTGTCACATCTCCTTTTTGCACATGATCACGAAGAAAATGATGTCTTATTTCTATATGTTTAGTTCATAAATGTAATATGAGATTCTTTGAAATGTTTATTGCACTCGTATTGTCACATCTTATAGGAATTATGTCATAGTTTAATCCAAAATTTGTTAGTTGTTGTTTCATGTATAGCGTTTGAGCACAACAACTACCTGCCGCTACATATTCTGTCTCAGCTGTGGAAAGAGTTACAGAATTTTGCTTCTTGGAAAACCAAGAGACTAATGAATGTCCTAACAATTGACATGTACCACTCGTGCTTTTCCTATCCACTTTGATACCAGCAAAATCAGCATCTGAATAGCTAATAATCTCAAAAGATGTGTACTTAGGATACCATAAGCCAAGTTCCACAGCTCTTATCAGGTATCTAATTATTCGTTTAACAGCTAAAAAATGTGACTCTTTTGGTGCAGCCTGAAATCTTGCACACAAACATACGCTAAACATTATGTCAGGTCAGCTGGTAGTTAGATATAGTAGGCTACCGATCATTCCACGATAGAGCTTGACATCTACTGGTATACCTTGTTTATCTTTGTCTAATTTCAAAGTAGCGCTCATAGGTGTACCTAGTTTTTTTTCATCTTCCATATTAAACTTTTTAAGTAGATCTCTAATGTACTTCGATTGATTAATAAAATTTCATATTTTGCTTGTTTGATCTAAAGTTCTAGGAAGAAATTTAGTTCACCCATCATGCTCATCTCAAATTCATTCTGCATAGTGCTTGTAAACTCATTGCACAAGTCTTTATTTGTGGCTCCAAATATGATATCATCTACATATACTTGAACTAGGAGAATGTCATCTTTCTTAGACTTTATGGACAGTATTGTATCTATCCTTCCTCTGATAAATCCATTTTCTAATAGAAACCCGCTTAGCTTTTCATACCAAGCTCTAGGAGCTTGCTTTAAACCGTACAAGACTTTTGTTAGTCTATATAAGTGATCTGGATTCTTATGGTTTTCAAAGCCTGGGGGTTGTTCTACATATACCTATTCACTTATGTAGCCATTTAAAAATGCGCTTTTGATATCCATTTGATATAACTTGAAATCTTTAAAAGCAGCATAAGCTAAAAGCATTCGAATGGCTTCCATTCTAACTACAGGTGCAAAGGTTTCTTCAAAATCTATTCCTTCTTCCTGGTTGTATCCCTGAGCTACTGGTCTTACCTTATTTCTAACAACTATCCCATGTTTATCTTTCTTGTTCTTATATATTCATTTTGTTCCAATAATTGTCTTATCCTCAGGTTTAGGAACTAATGTCCATACTTTGTTTCTTTCATACTGGTTTAACTCTTCTTGCATAGACAACACCCACGATTCATCCTCAATTGCTTCACTCACATTCTTAGGTTCTTCTTGAGATAGAAAGGCAAAATAACTAATTATATTCCTAAGTGAGGATCGTATGGCTACTCCACATGATGGTTCACCTATTATTTGATCAATGGGATGATTTTTTATGTACTTCCATTCTTTAGGAAGTGCATTATCCTCATTTTCAATGTGATTAGATTCCGCAGATGGTTCCTTAAGTTCATTTTTCTTTTCTGAATCATTTTCAATAGACAGTTTCTTAAATTCCTTGTTTATCTCAATTTCATCTTCATCAGTTCTTTTGGAGAAGGGATTTGACTCATCGAACACTACATGAATAGATTCTATAATTGTTAATGTTCGTTTGTTATATACTCTATAGGCTTTACTATCTAAGGCATACCCTAGGAAGATACCTTCATCTGATTTCACATCAAACTTTCCTAAATGTTCATTGTCTTCAAGCACAAAACATTTACAGCCAAAGACATGAAAATATGATATGTTTGGTCTATGGCCATTCCATAATTCGTACGGAGTCTTATTTAGAGATGGTCTAATCAAAACTATATTTAGAACATAGCAGGCTGTATTTACTGCCTCAGCCCAGAAGTACTTAGGTAGTTTATGTTCGTTAAGCATAGTTTTGACCATTTCTTGTATAGACCTATTTTTCCTTTCATCTACACCGTTCTGTTGTGGTGTTCTAAGAGCCAAAAAATTATGAGCTATTCCTAATGAATTGCAATAGTCTTCCATGCCTTGATTTTAAAATTCTCTACCCCTATCACTTCGAATTTTAGTGATAGTATATCCCTTTTCATTTTGGATTTTCTTGCACAGGTTTATGAATTGTTCACACGCTTCATCTTTGTGACCTAAGAATAGTACCCATGTATATCTTTAAAAATCATCAACTATGACAAATGCGTATGATTTTCCTCCTAAACTTTGAATTGGGTTTGGACCAAATAAATCTAAGTGTAGCATTTGAAGTGGCTTAGTAGTGGATATTGCTTTTTTATTTCTTAAAACTTGTTCTTTCTTGTTTTCCTAGTTAACAAGCCTCGCAGATTTCATCTTTGACGAATTTTGTCTTAGGCAATCCCTTAACTAAGTCTCCCTTAGCTAGTTTAGATATCAAGTCCATGTTTGCATGTCCTAGTCTCCTATGCCAAATCCAACTAATTTCATTCATAGCAGAGAAGCATGTCACACAATGTGAGGTTAAGTTATCAAAACTGGTGGTATATACGTTTTCATGACACTCAGCAGTGAATAATATCTTATTATCAGTTTTGTGTTCAACAATGCACTTGTCATGTTCAAAAGACACTTTGTAACCTTTATCACACAATTGGCTTATACTCAATAATTTGTGCTTTAAACCATCAACCAGTAAAACATCATCTATAATTAGTGATGAATCGTTACCAACTTTACCTACACCTGTGATCCTTCCCTTAGCATTATTCCCAAAAGTGACAAATCCTCCATCCTTGGGTGTGATGGACGTGAACTTTGCTTTATCTCCGATCATGTGACGTGAACATCCGCTATCCATATACCATTTGTCTTTTGAGGAGGATGATCTTAAGCATATCTATAAGACAGAATCAGATAACTACTTTTGGTACCTAGATTTTCTTGAGTCCATGGGGGTTAGTACTAGATTCTCCTTTGACTTTCCAGAGTTTATTAATTTTGACATCTTTATTTTTGAAAGGATGGTCAAATTTTATGTGACCCAACCTCTTACATTTAAAACATGTAATATTTCTATAATAGTCCTTAGTTGGAACATAAGATTATGAATCTCGTACAAAATATCTCATGTAAAGATGTCTCTATTTTAGATTCTCCTTCCCATTAAAACCAAGACCTTCCTTCTCTAGGAAATTTCCTTGAGTTCCTTTGAGTTTTTTAAAATTATTTTGTCCTTCAGTAAATTTACAAGTAGTCTCAGATTTATCTTTCAAATTATTTTTTAACTCCTTAATTTTCAAATCCTTGTCTTTCATGAGAGATGCATAAGATTCATTTTGATGTTCAACTAAACATGAAAGTTCTTTGACTTTATTTTTCAAATCAGAAATTTTCTTAGTTTTCTTCTCAAGCATTTTAATGGAGTACAAATATTCTTGTTTCAGCTCATCATATGAAAGCATACCAATCTCATTTTCAAAATCACTAGAATAATAAGAAGATGATGAGAATGATGATTGTACTTCAAAATCATTATGTGCCATTAGACACAGATTTGCAATCTCGTCATCACTGGATTCAGATTCTGAATGACTTGTATTGTGCGTATCCCAACTGACTTTTAGCTCCTTCTTCTTTTTCTTCGAGGCTTTCATTAGTTTGGGACACTAAGGCTTGATGTGTCCAACCTTTCTGCAGTTGTAGTAAGTTTGTGGATCTTCCTTCTTTTTCTTCATGCTTGACTCCCCTCGTTTTGATTTTAAGTTTCGAAATTTTCTGTTAAACTTCTTATTCTTCTTCAAGAACTTCTCAAACTTCTTTGTTAGCAAGGTCATGTCATCTTCTGTATCGGAATCACTTCATTCACTAGAGTTGTTTGACGATGCATTAAGTGCTGTGACTTTCTTTGCTTTAATTTGCTTATTCTTCCTCTCATTTATTGCAAGCTCATAGGTGATGAGCGATCCAATTAATTCATCAACAGACATCTCCTTGAGATTTCTCCCTTCTACTATTGTTATAGCTTTCGCTTCCCAAACTGGAGGTAGTCCCCTGAGTATTTTCCTGAACAACTCATAAGTAGGGTAAGATTTACAAAGAGCATTTAAAGAATTTGTGATGTGTGTGAATCTAGTGTACATGGATTGAATAGATTCATCAGCAGTCATTTTAAATGCTTCATACTCACTAGTGAGCATGTATATCCTAATATCTTTCACTTCATTGGTACTTTCATACGTAACCTCTAATTTTTCCCAAATCTCTTTAGCAGTGTTACAGGCCATTACCCTATTAAATTTGTTTACATCTAGTGCACAGAATAATAGATTCATTGCAGTAGCATTTATTTGCACCGATTTCCAATCCTCTTCAGTATACTCATCTTTAGTTTTGGGTACATTAACCTTATCAACTACTTTCATAGGGACATGGTTTCCCTTGGAAACAATTTTCCACACTTTCCAATCTACATTTTAAAGGTATATACTCATCCTTCTTTTCCAGTAGGTGTAATTTACATCGCAGAAAATAGGTGGTCTAGTGGACACCGCAGAAAATAGGTGGTCTAGTGGACGAGTGTCCCTCACCGAATGGAGTTACACTGATGTGTGCCATGTGATCTTTTTACAAATGAACAATTAAGTCTATGTAAACCTGCTCTGATACCAAATGTTGATTTAGGTGTAATCCCAAGAGGGGGTGAATTGGGTATTTAAAAAAAAATTAAGATTATTTACCCCTTAATCCCTATTTCTATATTTCACAATTTACTTATCAAGTTCGTGTGAGGTTATTCAACATACACACATGCAATGTACATAATGAAATACATTGCGGAAAATGAAAAGAGTAAAAAAAGAGAGAAGGCAACCTCGTCGACGAGTCCATGAAGGGAGTTCGTCGACGAACAATTACACCTTGTCTACGAGTTTCAAGCCTTGAACTCAGCGCTCTCGGTAATGTCTCGTCGATGAGACACGCGTCCACGTCGACAAGCCTAGGAAGTCCGTTCATCAACGAGCACTCTGCACTCGTCAACGAGACCTTACTGAATCCCCTTTTTGAAAAATCCTTTTCTCTCCTTTCTTTTATTATTTAATTACTATAATTCTTCGAGTCTCTACAGAATTGTTGCTGATAAGCAAGGAATCAAGAAGGAGTTTCATCTGCCTAAGGAGCAGATTGCTGAGCTGGTTGCTAAATAGGTGGTTGTGGTTCCTGAGCTTTTTGCCGTCTCCGATTAAATTTAGGAAACCATCCTTGATCATGTTTCTCATAACCCATTTGCTTAAGAGTGGTATACGAGAAAAGGTCATAGTGGGTTCTCTTAATGAACAAGGTGGAAGGGGTGGCTACGCTAAGGTGTGCAAATACAAGATTCAGAATGCCATCATATGGAATAATTACTCGATGAGCTTATTCTCTAGAAATCATCCACTTGAGAATTAAACTTGGCAAATCAAGATTTTTCCCTTTGAACAAGCACCATAGTACAAAACAATCCAAGTAAGACACGTGGTCGTGTGATCCTACTCGAGGAAAAATATTGTATGTGATAAGCTTTTGTAGGATTTGAGCTTGCAAATTCAGTTGATTATATAGTGGATGATGACCAAAATAGACAGGTTCCTCAGACATGACCAATGGTAGAAATTCTTTAGGGGAGAAATCTTGAGCCATAATCCAAGATTGACCAAGAGATGGGCATTCAAATTCTCCCTCTTTGATTTCAAAATTGAGGCTAAAGATTGTGGAGTAATGGCAAAGAGTTTGTCCATTACTTGGGTGGAGGTCACGAGGTCTCCCTTGATGATATTCGCATAAAAATGTTTGACCAAATTGGGGTACATTCCCTTTGCTTGATACGTAATGAACTTGTCCCATCCTAGAGTTTTAAACATGGGTAGAATGGCGAGAAAGTCTTCTTAAAAGAAGGTTGTATCAAAGACTTTACCAAAAATTGGTTCAGTTGCTCGACGATGATCCCAATAAAGTTTCTTTGCATGAGGAGTCATAAGCCATTTTTCTATGTCATTGCTATCATCCTTCCCTGAAGTAAAACCTTTGTTTTCTATAGTTTTCGTTCTTGACATGATGATTCTGAGCAAAACAACCAGTGAAATCCTTTAAAATCATGTGAAAACGAAGTAGGATGATGAGCTTCGAGGTTTAATCAGAAGATTTTGAGTGAGAGAGCACTTAGGATTGAAGGAGAAAATCTTTTGGATAAGAGAGAAACAAAGTTAGGAGACTGAGGGTTTTAAACAATTAGGGTTTTATGTACTATCGTATACAAACCTTCCGTCAGTTAGTCGACTGACTTCGATATGTTAGTCGCCTGACAAGTGAGGTTTTTGAATTTTTCAAAACAATGACTAGTCAGTCAACTGAGCCTCATGAGTCAGTCACTTGATCTTCAGTCTTCCAATTCTTCTTTTCAAACTACTTCTCTACTATGTAATAATCCTAGTTTACTTCAAATTTTCTCTTTTCTTGATTTCAGATTATTCTTTTGCATATGAATCCCCAAATTTCATATTTCTTCCCAATTTAGAAATTGATGCATATGACTCTTTTGAATTTAATTCTTTTGAAGTTAAGCCTTTTACAATTCATCCTCTGATTGTGGCCAATAATGTTTGTTCTTATATTCTTGATTTTGTCATCAATAAATCTGGAAATTATTCTTCAAAAAAGTAATAATTCATTTTGATTTTGTTCAACACTCTTGTATTAATTGTGACTTTGTGAACTTTCTTAATTTCTTAGTAGTAGCTTCTGATCCGAACTCAGATAAACTACATTTGTCCATGGGAAATTAATCAACTTGATTATGCTATCTTATCTCTTGAGTTGTAGCTGTTATTTTAACCGTGACATACTCAATTTACTTTGGCTTTAGATTGATTCCTAAAATTCATCATCTTTACTTAGCTTCTCAAGGTCTCTATTATAGTAGATATATCTATTAGTAATTTATACTTTAAGCATTATCTACTATCCAAACACAATTTTAATTATTACTAAATATCTTCTTGTTTTAGGATTAGCTAACTTGAACTTTATAGGTTGTTGAAGCAATACTAACCCTTTTTATTTTAGTACAACTGAACATCCTTGTTTCCTAAAAGGGAAAAGACTAATTCTAAGATCTTTGGTGGCTTTAGTTCGTGAACTAGGCTATCATTTTGGTACCCGTACTTTCTTGGGTCTGGATGGTTTAATAATAAATGATTCTTTTACTCACCAAACATGTTTAGTTCTCACACCCTTTCTCTTTAATGGACATTCAAACTTTATGTGTCCCTTAACCTTACATAGGAAACACGTAGTGTGTGTACAAGCATTTGAGGAGGTGCTAGCATAGTCTTTAGAAGCTTTTACAAAGTACCCTGTTGGCCTAATAAGACTTACAATTCTTATTTTGATGATAACAAATCAATGATATGTTTAATATGTTTCAACTAAAATTTTTTCAGGAAAGTGACAAAGTCCAAGTGCATAAAGAAGCCTATGGATTACAAAAAATTCTTGAAGAACACAAGTATAGTTTATGGATTACAAAGAATCCTTGAAGAACACAAAGAAAAACTTATGGATTACAAAGAGCATAAGGAATAAAATTATACTGGTGAAAAGCTCAAATAAAAGATTGAAACAACAAAGATGATGGAAGAACAAGATTGAAGATTAAAGAATTATATTTTAGGATGTTCTTAATGTAAGTATTTCAAAGGTTAAACTCAAATATAAAGTGGTTTGAAACTCATAGAAAATCAAAAATATTTTTTTTAAACATATATACTCTAAAAGGTATTTTTTTTAATAAATAAAAAGGGCTTAAGAAGGGAAGATTTTTTAAACCATTTTTTTAAACATATATACTCTAAAAAGTTTTTTTTTTAATAAATAAAAAGGGCTTAAGAAGGAAAGATTTTTTAAACCATGTTTTTAAACATATTTATTTCAAAATATTTGGAAATAAATTTTAGGAATCTTTGGGAGTAATGGATGGCTTCTAAAAACATCTATAAATAGTCAAAAGCTTCAAAGGTTTAAAATAATGATCATAGAGGCAATATTGAAAGGTTTTTGAAATTAAGCAATTCTCAAAAGTTTCAGATCCAGAAATCTTCAAAAGTTTCAGATCCAACAATCTTCAAAGTTTAAGATCAAGCAACCTTCAAGGTTTTTAGATCAAGCTACTTTTCAAAGGTTTTTAGATCCAGTGATTTTCAAATATTCAAATTTCTCAAAGGATCTAAAATTTTCTTGTGCTTAAACTTTCTGATATGATATTGATTTATATTTTTGAAGCAAAGCTTTAAAAAATAAGAATCTTTCATTTTCTTTGAAAAATCATTTGGTAATTCATACTAAGCGTTGAACTTCAAATTTCTTATATTTGAATTACTTTGGAGTATAAGTGAGCTGATCATTGTACTAATCTACTCTATTGTGAGAGTTCTCTTTTGTACACAAATTTCTTTATCATAATTCTTAAACGATTCAGAGTTGTTGAATCGTTGGACCAAACAAGGGGTTATTGTTTGGAGAGGCGGGCTCTAGCCTGATAGAAGGAGTGGTTGTAAATTGGTATTATTCCACCAGGTAACAGAACTGATATAGTGGAATCCTTTAGTGTTTTGCCAAAGGCGAGGACGTAGGTTGTATTGAAGCCAAACCTCGTAAAAATCTTGTGTCTTTCTCTCTGCTTTACTTTATATTATTTACTTGCTATTGTGGTATGATTTAAATGTGCAGGTTGCAGATTCTTAAGTGAGAAAGAAACAAAGGTACTTGATATTTAGAAAGTACGTTTTGATTAATCATTTACGGAAACCCAAAAAGGGAGTACATTGGCTAATCTGCGGAAATCTTGATCAAGTAAAGTGCATACTAAGAGTTTACAGAAAAATTAACAAAAGCTTTTACATTTTGATTGAGTGATTGAATTATCATGATTTCATTGATTGACTTGTAAATTTAAATTTCAATATTCTTAAGTGTGGTTATCATTCATAGGGGTGAGCAAATGGTCGGTTCGGTTAAATTCGGGTAATTAACCGAATTAACCGAAAAATTCGGTTAATATAAACCATTAACCGAACCGACCGAATTGACGAAAGAAACCGAACCAACCCCGACCGAATTGCCCATTCGGGTAATTCGGTTAACCGATTTTAACCGAAATCATTTAAAATTAATTGTTAGAAATATAATACAATTATAAATTTTTTTTAAAACCAAATCCAACTTAATTAAATACCTTATTTATTAATTTTATTAATGAAAATAATATTTTACCATAGAACAAAGAATCCAAATAGGTTAATTAAACTCCTTAATGCACTTACATAAGAAAAATTTATATTCATAAATTATATTTAAAATCTAATTAATTAGTAATTCGGTCAATTCGGTTAACCGAAATTTTTTAGAATTATAACCGAACCGGTATTTTTACCCGAACCGAACCGACCAATTTCGGCCGGTTAATTCGGTTAATTCGGTTTTCACCGAATTTTGCTCACCCCTAATCATTCATATATATCTTGTTTTCTGCGTTGTTAAAATCAAAAGTCTAAAAATTATTAAAATATCAAAAAGAATCCAATTCAGCCCCCCTCTTGGGAAGCTATTCTTCATTTCATACCCCATGTATTGTAACAACCCGAAGAATAATGGTATTTAAATAATAAAGAGGGAGAGAAATGGAAATAGTAACAAAAAGAGGCAGCCAACTTCGTCAACGAACGCGAATTTGGAATGTAATAACCTAAGAATTTTCCTAGGGCCTCGTCAATGAACATAGGGGATTTGTTGACGAGGGTACATGAGGACCTCATCGACTAGGAAGCATTTCGTCGACAAGAAAATACCGAGCGGCTATTTTTCAAATTCTGAATTTCATCGACGAGAAGATGGCATTCGTCGACGAACCTCCTTCTAGACCTCATCGACGAGATGACGTGGCTTGTCGACGAAGGCCGCAGTATAAATAGTGTAACCCTTGGATTTTTACGCAGAATTTTCAACAGAAACTTTCCTCTCTCTCTCTCTCTCTCTCTCCTACAGTCTCTCCTTCATCTCTCTTCAATTTCGGCCCTATTAGTCGCCGGATCAACGATTTGAGGCCACCACGACACTCCTGGCGAAGTTCTCTCCAAGTTTACCAGGGTGGATCGTCGATGGGATCGAGTTGAATTTCTTCACAAGTTCAAGGTAAGGTCTTTTATTCGAAATTAGGCTTTCCAACAGTTGTAGGAAATGAAGTAGACAGAGAAATAATGATGTTTTGTTCTGGTGAATGTTGTTTTCAGGGAGTTTAGTGGGAAACCCTGTGGGTGTAGGACAGATATTCAGTAGGGGCTTTCTAGTAGTCAAGTAAGGGAAATATTCTATTTTAGGAAACCCTTTTATGATTTCAGTACGAACTATATGTTTTTATCAAATTATTATTCAGATTATATATATATATTTACAGTTTCCAGAACCTGATAATATTAATATTTAGTTGTGTGGCTTCAGTTGATAGCAGAGCAGTACTATATTTATAGAATTTATGAATACCATGTTTATGGTTATTAACAGAAATACCATGATATTTGCATGTTTATAGAATGATGAATTTTTCAGTGTATAGTATACTCAGAAATATGCATTTTTTTGTAATTTCGGAATAATACATTTATCAATACCATAACGCCCCAATATACAGATAATCAGACAGTAGTTCAGTTATACAGAAATCAGATTTTCAGTCAATTTATTTAGAATTTCAAGTAAATTATATGAGGTTATGGTTATTTTATAAACCACAGTAAAAACAGTATATTACAAATATCAGTTACCTAAATAGTATCAGACCCTGATGGATCAGACAACAGAGCACAGTACTGTAGCTACAGATATTCAGTTCAGAGCGCAACTACTTTACTCAGACAATAAGTGGTATGAGGTCGATCATGCCCATGTCGGGACAGGCTCTCCATCAGATATGGATTGAGGGGGCCGATCAGACTATCAGAGTTCAGTTGACTTACCTTGGCCGGGCAACCATGATAGGTCCCACTTGCGGGCCGCACAACCCTGTCATGAGGGGTTAAATCATGACATACAACCATTCAGGGAAATTTCTCAGATATTATGAGTACTATTAGACTTTCAGGAATAGTAGTATTAATATGAAAAGTAATTTTATATAGATTGACATGTTAAGTTATGTAGTTAATGGTTTTATTATACGTTATGTAATATCGGCATTTTTCAGATTCAATTATTCATACTATTCTTAAATCAGATTATTTTTACCAAACTATAGCTCAATGGCAACACACTAGTAATAGCATTTTCGTCTTACTCAGCGTTGGCTCATCCTAGTGTGGAATTATTTTTCAGGTGAACCAGCTAGGCGAGCGGAGCAAGCTCGCAGGTAGAGGGGCTGTTGTAGTGCCTTTTTGAGAGTGAGTATTTTTGGGTGGCATGTTTTTATAAACCCTTGGTATCAATAAGGGTAGTTTCGAGAGAACAATGATGATTGTATATTTTGGGTTGATTTGACACTCTGGTATTGTATTATGTGTGGATTTATTTTATATGATTGGCTTTCTACTGTTTAGGTTAATGATTGGATTTAAAACTAGGGAAAAAGATTTTATTTTATTGTCAGGTCGTTACAATTTGGTATCAAAGCCTAGGTTGCTAGGTTTTGTAGACTTTAGAATGTAGCAGAAGTAATACCAAAGAATAGGAAATGATTTGAGGTTTGTTTTGTGGTCTGGGTACAGGATTTTTCGTGGTGGTTTCTGTGTTTTTCCTGGGGTGACGATTTCAGGAAAACCATAGTAAACTATCGTTGGGTCGTGTGTCCAGGTGGCAGAACTGGATTTTGAGTTAAGATTAGGGAGAGTAGTTAATTATAAATATAGGATTTTAGTAGAATGAAATAGATAGGATCTATGCAGAAGATAAGGTTCTTAAGTGTGTTCTTCTTTTTTAAGATGGATCAGGAAGTAGCGGTACGAATACTGGGAGGGATGGAGCAGGACCTTCCAGTATGGGAGGTGCCGATACTGATGTTGTTCTGCACAGCGTCACCGAGCAAGTGATGGCTGAGATGGCCCAGATGTAATAACCGAGAAAAATAAAATTTTAAAAATAATAATAATAATAATAAAATAATAAAAGAAAATAAATTAATTAAATTAACAAGTAAAATAAATAGTATGATAAGGAAAATATATATATATAAATATTGAAGCATGTATATATATATATATATATATGTGTGTGTGTGTGTGTGTGTGTGTGTGTGTGTCTATATATATATATATAAGTAAGTTATTATGATATACATTTAATATATAGGTTAAAGGTATATATATATATATATATATATATATATATATATATATATATATATAAAGTGTGAAAGCTTCTTTAAGAAGCTTTACTTTAATTAATGTTTACTATTATATATATATATATATATATATATATATATATATATAAAATAACACAAGCTTCTTCAAGAAGTTTTGAAAGTCAAAATCCAAATTGAATTGGATTTTTGGTGTGCGTAGTGCACTCTCTCACACACACACTCTCTCTCTCTCTCCTCTCTCTCTCTCTTCTACGACTCTCTCTCTCTCTTCGATTTCGGGCTAGTTGTACGCCAGATCGACAAACCGAAGCCACCACGATGCTCCTGGCGAAGTTCTCTACAAGTTTGCCGGAGCGGATCGTCAGGGAAACGAAGTTGGATTTCATCCCAAATCCAAGGTAAGGTTTTATATTCAATATTTGGATTTTTGACAGTTGAAAAAAGTGATATACAAGTAAAAATACTGAATTTTAATATTGAAAATTTTTATTTCCAAGGGTGTTGATTGGGAACGTTGGGAATCATTCCTAAGTTGAGGTAAGACTTTTTAAACCGAATTTGACTTAGTGGTAGTTATAGAAAATGTTGTACGTATGAAAATACTAAACTTTAATTCTATGAGTTTTCATTTTCAGGGTGTTAAGTTGAGAATCTTGCGAGTACGGGGAAGATTTTCTTAGGGACTTTTCAGGAATCAGGTAAAGAGATAAACAAAGCTAGTTTTGTTTTGAGAAAATGCATGTATATATATGTAGCATCTGGTTTCTGGAAAAATAAATATATTTATATATATGATTTATATTTGGAAAATACTGTTTAAATGATGATATGTTGAATACGTGGAAAATTTGTTTAGTATGGCATGAGTATAAAAATGTTATGAAATACTGTTTTCTGGGAATAGGGACAATATGGATTTCTATGATGGAAAATCGGTGTACGGGCCGAGATATTTATATATATATATATATATGTGTGTGTGTGTGATTTGCCTGCGTACGGGCCGTGCTATGTGGATATGTTTGCCGGTGTACGGGCCGTGCTATGTGGATGAGATTTGCCAGCATACGGGCTGTGCTACGTGATTTGCCGGCGTACAGGCCAAGCTGTGTGATTTGCCAGCGTACGGGCTGTACTATGTGATTTGCCGACGTACGGGTCGAGCTATGATAAAATGTGTAATTCCGGCGTACGGGCCGATGATTTTCACGAAATATTTATATGTGAAAAATGATATGATTGATTTGATAATTATTGATATGAGATATCCATGTATTACGATTTTAGTATATGTATATGATATTAAAACCTGGTTGGCTTGGTCTAGGCTAACACTTGCACGGTACCGTTGCTATGTGTCCATGATCCTCGTGATCATGATATCTGTGTTAACGTTGCTGTACGGAGTGGTGTGAGATTGGATGGTCGATGTAGTTATTTTCAAGAAGTGTGCTGTTATCGCCCCTAGTGTACGGACCAGTCTGGGTAGACCCATCGGACCTATAGACTACTGTTTGACTTGGCAGTGGTCGGCCAACCATTGTCAGGTCCCGTCTTCGGGCCACACAACCCAGTAATGTTGGGGTAATACATGACAACAGTCAGCTAACCTACCAGGATTGTTTTATGTTATTATTATTGTATGAGATGAGATATGTTTATGAAAATGCAGTATATTCTGCTATGTGTTGATATATATGTATGTTTTCCCAGATTTGATAAACAGTATTGAATATGTTATGTATGGTATATGTAGAATACAGAATACTCATGTTGCCACATACTGGTATTAGTTTATTTCCCTAACTGAAAGGTGTCTCACCCTTAAATCTTATTAACTTTTCAGGAGCCCCGGATAGGAGAGCGGGAAAAGCCCCGCTGATATAGTATGGTCTATCTGCCCTTTTTGAAGGGTAAGTTTTGTAGAGATAGTTAGATTTTGTGGGAAATGTCCCCAGGTTTTATTTTTGGGGTGTATATATGAAAATACAATAATTATAGTAACTTTGGTATATTGTGGTATATGGTATTGAGATGTACATGTTTGTATATTTTCTGCTGCTAGGGCTTCTGATTTATGTTCTGATATATCCCTGGTGCCCATGGGCCCAGGTGGATTGTGACCTGCTGAGCTGGAATATGGGATATGTGATATTGATATTATATAAAGAAAAAAAATATATGGAAAAAAAAAATGAGCAGGTCGTGACAGCTTGGTATCAGAGCCTAGGTTGCTAGGTTCTGTAGACTTTAGAGTGCGACAGGAACAATACCAGAGTTTAGGAAAGGATTTGAGGTTTTGTTCTACAGTCTAAAGGCAGGACTTCCGTGGTAGTTTCTGTGTTTTTCTTGGGGTGACGATTTCAGGAAAACCATAGTAAGCTATTGTCGGGTTGTGTTCCTAGAATGTAGGACTGGCGATTAGCAATGAGTTAGAGATGTTGAGATAAGTGGTGAGGATAGGTGGGTAAATTATGAGGATAGGATTACTGAATTGCAACTGCTATTTTCAAGGATGGATCCAGAAAAAAATAGTGCCCATGCGAGTGGCAGTGATGGAGCAGGACCATCAGGTGCAGCTGGGACAGACTCTAATGCGGTATTACGTAGCGTGGCTCAGCAGGTTATGGTTGAGATTGCTAGGAGCTCGAGGAAGCAGAGTGATCCATCTACAGGCCATGGGTGCACTATAGAGAAATTTACGAAGATGAATCCTCCGGCATTCTCAGGTGGAGTTGATCTTGTAGCCACTGAGAACTGGATGCAGGAGATTGAGAAAATCTTGGCTGTGCTGCATCCTGGCTAAGAGCTGGTGGACTACGGTTAGACTATTGGAGCAACAGAGGGTGACTCCGATAGCTATGACATGGGACCGGTTTAAAGATCTATTCTTTGACAGATATTTTCCAACTACTGTGAGGGAGGCTAAGGTAGAAGAGTTCCTGAGTCTGAAGCAGGGACAGCTATTCGTCCAACAGTATGCAGCACGTTTTATCAAGCTCTCTCGATTTGCCCCATACATTGTTCCTGATGAGGTGAAAAAGGCGAGGCAGTTTGAGAGAGGCTTGAGGCGGAGTATATTTAGGCAGGTGGTAGTGCTATGGATCTAGGACTTCGCTGAGTTGGTCGACAAGGAGGCCTTGGCAGAGATTGGTGAGCGTCTTGATGCGGATGAGCAGGGACAGAGGAAGAGATCTGCATCTACGAGCTACCAGCAGGGTCACAGGCCGGGTCAGTGGAGGAGAGGTAATCATGGTAGAGGGCGGAGAAAGGAGACGGGAGGACGCGAGGTGCAGACAGGGCAGGGTCCTCCAGTTTGTCAGACTTGTGGTAGAAGGCACTGGGGAGAGTGTCGAGCTGGTGGTGTAGTGTGCTATCGCTGCGGTAGATCGGGACATATAGTGTGAGATTGCCCTACCCCGCCAGATACAGTTCCGGTGTGCTATCACTGCGATAGATTGAGGCATATGGTACGAGACTGCCCTACTCCACCAGATGCAGTTCCAGCTCCTAGACCATACCAGGGAGGTTATCAGGCGCCACGTGGGGGCTAGCAAAGGAATACGGCTCCAGCCAGGGTGTTTACTCTGACGCCGGGTGAGGCTGAGGCGTTAGGTGACGTGGTGACAGGTATGGTCATTATGTTTTCTTTTAAAGTTATTGCATTATTTGATTCAGGAGCTACACACTCGTTTGTATCCTTGGGGTGTATTAAATTATGTGAGGCTAAAACACAATTATTAGATGTTGAACTGTTGGTATCTACACCGATTGGGTCGGTAGTAAGATGTAGTAGGGTACTTCGAAATTGTCCAGTTGATATGCAAGGGAAGACCTTGTCTGCTGATCTGATAGTGTTAGACATGCACGAGTTTGATGTTATATTTGGCATAGATTGGCTAGCGGCCAATTTTGCCAGCATAGATTGTCGAGCACGAGAAGTGATATTCAGACCTCCGAGGAAAGCAGAATTCAAGTTTGTAGGGTCACGTGTGCAATCCTCGCCTCAGCTCGTTTTAGCTATTCAGGCCAGGAGACTACTATTGAGTGGTTGTCAGGGGTTTGTGGATGTTGTGAAAGAGATGTCAGAGAATGAATTGAAACTTGCTAGCACGCCTGTAGTAAAGGAGTTTATAGATGTTTTCCCAGATGAGTTACCAGGCTTGCCACCTGATCGTAAGGTAGATTTCTCTATTGGTCTACCTTCCGGTACAATTCCAATTTCTAAAGTACCTTATCGGATGGCGCCAGTGGAGTTAGCAGAGTTGAAGAGTCAATTGCAGGATCTGCTTGATAAGGGCTTCATACGACCCAGTGTATCTCCGTGGGGAGCTCCAATTTTATTTGTGAAAAAGAAAGACGGGACTATGAGGATGTGTATAGACTATAGGGAGATAAATAAAGTGACAATCAAGAATAGGCATCCTTTACCCCGTATCGATGATTTGTTTGACCAGCTCCAGGGTGCACGGGTGTATTCGAAGATTGACCTCAGATCTGGCTACCATCAGGTGAAGGTGAAAGCAGAAGACGTCTCGAAGACGGCCTTCAGGACCAGGTACGAGCATTACGAGTTTCTAGTGATGCCGTTTGGTTTGACGAATGCTCCTACGGTATTTATAGACTTGATGAATAGAGTCTTCCACCAATACCTAGACTAGTTTGTTGTTGTTTTTATTGATGATGTACTGGTCTATTCTAAGAACTATGAGGAGCATGAGACGCACTTGAGGCAGGTTTTACAGACATTTTGGGAAAAGAAATTGTGCGCCAAGTTCAGTAAATGTGAATTTTGGCTTGAGAAGGTCGTGTTCGTGGGGCATGTTGTATCTGGAGACGGTATTTCTATGGATCCTAGCAAGATTGAGGCTGTAGTGAATTGGGCTAGACCGAGAAATGTCCAAGAGATTCAGAGTTTCTTGGGGCTAGCAGGCTATTACCGTCGTTTCGTTGAGGGATTCTCAGCACTATCAGGACCTTTGACACGACTGACGAGGAAGAATGTCAGATTTGAGTGGGATGATAGTTGTGAGCAAAGTTTTCCGGAGCTGAAGTAGAGGTTAGTCACAGCGCCTATATTGATCATTCCGTCTGGGGGTGAGGGGTATACCATTTACAGTGATGCGTCCTTGAAGGGACTTGGCTGTGTATTGATGCAGCATGGTAGGGTAGTGGCGTATGCCTCCAGGTAGTTGAAAGAATATGAGAAGAACTACCCTACCCATGATCTTGAGTTGGCTGCAGTGGTACACGCACTGAAGATTTGGAGGCATTACTTGTACGGTGAGCAGTGTGAGATCTTCTCTGACCATAAAAGTTTGAAATATTTCTTTACGCAGAAAGAACTGAATATAAGGCAGAGAAGGTGGTTGGAGCTGATTAAGGATTTTGATTGTACCATCAGTTATCACCCAGGGAAAGCAAACGTGGTAGCTGATGCGTTGAGTAGAAAATCCAGGGAGCCAGTGTTGGCGGCTATGGGGATCCAACATCCGATCATAATGGATTTGGAGAGACTTGGCATAGAGTTGGTGGAGAGTGATCTCCCAGTATGTATTGCCAGCCTAGTGGTACAGCCTACCCTACAGGAGAGAATTAAAGCTGCCCAGAAGGAAGATCCAGAGCTAGTGGAGGTCATAGACAAAGTACAGAGTGGGCAGGGGGAGGAGTTCAGTATCGCAGATAACGGAGCTTTGCGGTTTTGTTCCAGATTATATGTTCCTGCCGATACTGAGATCAGGAAGACTATTCTAGAGGAGGCTCACAGATCTTTGTATACAGTTCATCCCGGTAGTACGAAGATGTACAGAGATCTACGAGAGTCATACTGGTGGAGTGGTATGAAGAGAGAAATTGCCAAGTATGTAGCGCAGTGTTTAACGTGCCAGCAGGTAAAGGCTGAGCACCAGAGACCGACAGGGCAGTTGCAGCCGTTATTCATCCCGGAGTGGAAGTGGGATCACATATCGATGGACTTCGTGTCAAGACTGCCGACGGCGTTACATGGCCATAATGCCATCTGGGTGATTGTTAATCGATTGACGAAGACCACCCACTTTATTCTTATCAAGATCAACTACTCCCTCAGCCGTTTAGCGGAGATTTACATTCAGGAGATAATAGGTTCTCATGGGGTGCCTGTATCTATTGTGTCGGATTAAGACCCACGATTCACATCACGATTTTGGAGGAGTCTGCAAGAGACTCTAGGGTCTCAGTTATTGTTTAGTATGACATTCCATCCTTAGTCAGACGGGAAGATTGAGAGGACGATACAGATATTAGAGGACATGCTCAGAGCATGTGTACTAGACTTTGGGGGTAGTTGGACTCAGTTCATGCCATTAGTAGAATTTGCGTATAATAATAGTTATCAGTCTAGCATTGGCATGGCACCATTTGAGGCGCTGTACGGTAAAAGATGTCATTCTCCTTTGTTTTGAGATGAAGTGGGTGAATGGCGAGTAGTGGGGCCAGAGCTGGTTCAGCAGGCGTGTGATAAAGTTCGTCTTATTAGGGACAGGATCAGTGTAGCTCAGAGCCGATAGAAGAGTTATGTCGACCATCGCCGCAGGAATTTAGAGTTTGACGTAGGTGATCACGTATTTTTGAAGATAGCTCTGATGAAAGGGGTTATGCGATTTGGGAGGAAGGGTAAACTTAGTCCTAAGTTTATCGGTCCATTTGAGATTCTAGATAAAGTGGGACCAGTAGCCTACAGGCTAGCTTTGCCACCTGTATTGTCCAGGATTCAGGACGTATTTCATGTTGCTATGTTGAGGAAATACGTCCTAGACCCTTCTCATGTCATCAGTTATGATGAGTTGGAACTTAGTGATTCAGTGGGATATGAGGAGGTACCAGTATAAATTCTGGATAGGAAAGTACATGAACTACGTAACAGGAAAATTCCCCAGGTAAAGGTTCTGTGGAGGAATCATTTGGTAGAAGAGGCTTCTTGGGAGTCCGAGGAGCAGATGAAATAGAGATATCCGCATTTATTTCAAGAGGTCTAAGTGGATAAAATGTAAGTAGTTAGGTAGTTTCTTTTGCAGGTACATGTAATGATTTGAAGAGTGTAGTATTTTAGTTCTAGGAGAAGTTTATTTTGTACATGTAATCTTCCAGGACTTGGAATGTAACCATGATATTCCTCCGCCATAAGTGAGGGTAGGTAATAAAATGAGTAGACCCTTTTTCCTGATTAAAGGATGGCGAGTTACGGAAACAGTAAATTTCGAGGACGAAATTTTTTTAAGGGGGGAGGAATGTAGTAATCGGGAAAAATAAAATTTAAAATAATAATGATAATATAATATAATATAATAAATTAATTAAATTAACAAGTAAAATGAATAGTATGATTAGGAAAATATATATATATAAATATTGAAGCATGCATATATATATATATATATACATATATATATATATATGTGTGTGTGTGTGTGTGTATATATATATATATAAGTAAGTTATTATGATATACATTTAATATATAGGTTAAAGGTATATATATATATATATATATATATATATATATATATATATATATAAAGTGTGAAAGCTTCTTCAAGAAGCTTTACTTTAATTAATGTTTACTATTATATATATATAATAACACAAGCTTCTTCAAGAAGCTTTGAAAGTCAAAATCCAAATTGAATTGGATTTTTGGTGTACGTCAGTGCACTCTCTCACTCTCTCTCTCTTTCTCTCTCCTCCCTCTCTCCTACGACTCTCTCTCTCTTCGATTTCGAGCTAGTTTTACGCCGGATCGACAAACCGAAGCCACCACGACGCTCTTGGCGAAGTTCTCTACAAGTTTGCCGGAGCAAATCGTCAGGGAAACGAAGTTGGATTTCATCCCAAATCCAAGGTAAGGCTTTATATTCAATATTTAGATTTTTAACAGTTGAAGAAAGTGATATACGCGTAAAAATACTGAACTTTAATACTGAAAATTTTCATTTCCAAGGGTGTTGATTGGGAACGTTGGGAATCATTCCTAAGTTGAGGTAAGACTTTTTAAACCGAATTTGACTTAGTGGTAGTTATAGAAAATGTTGTACGTACGAAAATACTAAACTTTAATTCTGCGAGTTTTCATTTTCAAGGTGTTGAGTTGAGAACCTTGTGGGTACAAGGAAGATTTTCTTAGGGGCTTTTCAGGAATCAGGTAAGGGGATAGACTAAACTAGTTTTGTTTTAAGAAAATGCATGTATATATATGTAGCATCTGGTTTTAGGAAAAATAAATATATTTATATATATGATTTATATTTGGAAAATACTGTTTAAATGATGATATGTTGAATACGTGGAAAATTTGTTTAGTGTGGCATGAGTATAAAAATGTTGTGAATTACTATTTTCTGGGAATGGGGACAATATGGATTTCTATGATGGAAAATCGGCGTACAGACCGAGATATTTATATATATATATATATATGTGTGTGTGTGTGATTTGCCGGGTACGGGCCATGCTATGTGGATATGTTTGCCGGTGTACAGGCTGTGCTATGTGGATGAGATTTACCAGCGTATGGGCTGTGCTATGTGATTTGCCGGCGTACTGGCCGAGCTATGTGATTTGCCAGTGTACGGGCTGTGCTATGTGATTTGCCGGCGTACGGGCCGAGCTATGATAAAATGTGTAATTCCGGCGTACGAGCTGATGATTTTCATGAAATATGTATATGTGAAAAATGATATGATTGATTTGATAATTATTGATATGAGATATCCATGTATTACGATTTTAGTATATGTATATGATATCAGAACCTGGTTGGCTTGGTCTAGGCTAGCACTTGCACGGTACCGTTACTATGTGTCCATGGTCCTCGTGATCATGATATCTGTGTTAAAGCCGCTGTACGGAGTAGTGTGAGATTGGATGGTCGATGTGGTTATTTTCAAGAAGTGTGCTGTTATCGCCCCTGGTGTACGGACCAGTCTGGGTAGACCCATCGGACCTACAGACTACTATTTGACTTGGTAGTGGTCAGCCAATCATTGTCAAGCCCCGCCTTCGGACCACACAACCCAATCATGTGGGGGTAATACATGACAACAGTCAGCTAACCTACCAGGATTGTTTTATGTTATTATTATTGTATGAGATGAGATATGTTTTTGAAAATGCAGTATATTCTGCTATATGTTGATATATATGTATGTTTTCCCAGATTTGGTAAACAGTATTGAATATGTTATGTATAGTATATGTAGAACACAGAATACTCATATTGCAACACACTGGTATTAGTTTATTTCCCTTACTGAGAGGTGTCTCACCCCTAAATCTTATTAACTTTGTAGGAGCCCCGGATAGGAGAGCAGGAAAAGCCCCGCTGATATAGTACGGTCTATCTGCCCTTTTTGAAGGGTAAGTTTTGTAGGGACAATTAGATTTTGTGGGAAATGTCCTTAGGTTTTATTTTTGGGATGTATATATGAAAATACAGTGATTATAGTAACTTTGGTATATTGTGGTATATGGTATTGAGATGTACATGTTTGTATATTTTCTGCTGCTAGGGCTTCTGCTTTATGTTCTGATATATCCCTGGTGCCCACGGGCTCAGGTGGATTGTGACCTGCTGAGCTGGAATATGGGATATATGATATTGATATTATATAAAGAAAAAAAATATATGGAAAAAAAATGAGCAGGTCGTGACACCGGAGCTTTGGGGAGCGTGGTTGTTCGATAGAGCAGTTTATGCGGATGAAGCCCTCATCTTTTACTAGAGGAGATGACCTGATTGTAGCTGAAAATTGGGTCTAGGATATTGAAGAGACATTGGTTGTGCTTCTTTGTACAAATGAACAGAAGGTGGTATTTGCAGCATTTAAACTAATAGGGGAGACGAAGCGCTGGTGGAGGTCAGCACGACTGATAGAGGAGCAGAGACCGGTTCCAATACCAGTGACATGGGACCGATTCAAGGAGCTGTTCTTCGAGCGATATTTTCCTTCTGTCATTCAGAGTGCAAAGGAAGCAGAGTTTATGCATCTGGTACAAGGGAAGATGACCTTATCCCAGTACGCAACTCGGTTTAACGATTTGTCACGTTTTGCTCCACATCTAGGATCTGATGAAAAGAAAAAGGCCAGGAAGTTTGAAGAAGAATTGAGACAGAACTTGTTTGAGCAGGTGATTGGCTTCAGAGCTGTGACAGTTACGGAGGTTGTAGACAGAGCTGCGATTATTGAGAGTGATATTTAGAGGGGTTTAGCAGCACAGAGTCAGAGGAAGAGGTCGGTGCCTCAAGCTTACCAGGCTGGCTCCAGTAAGGGTCCATGGAGGAGAGGCCGTAATAGATAAGATCATAGGCAGATGGTAGGACCTCGGGAGTACCAGGGTATGCAGACCCTCCCAGTGTGCCAGACATGTGGAAGACGTCATTTGGGGGAGTGCCTGACAGGGAGAGGTGTATATTACTGATGTGGGAGACTCGGCCATATGGCACGTGCATGCCTAGGGCCGCAGGACTAGGTTCCAGCTCCCAAGCCCTATCGGGGAGGACATCAAGTAGCTCGGGGAGGATATTAGACGCCTCATGGTTGCCAACATAGGAATGCAGCCCCAGCGCGAGTTTACGCTCTGACACCGGGTGATGCTGAGACTGCCGTGGATATGGTGACAGATACATTTATTGTTTTATCATATTCAGTTATTGTTTTATTTGACTTAGGTGCTACACATTCGTTTGTCTCTACATCCTACGTTAAATTATCTGGGAGTGAGACCCAGTTATTAGATATAGAATTGTCAGTAGCTACACCATCAGGGTCAGTGATATGGTGTCAGAGGGTGCTCAGAGGTTATCTTATAGAAATTCAGGGGAGAGTGCTACCAGTAGACCTGATTGTGTTTGAGATGTGCGGGTTTGATGTAATACTAGGTATAGACTGGTTGGTTGCTAATCATGCCAGCATTGATTGTTGTCAGAAAGAAGTAATTTTCAGACCCCCTGGTGAGCAGAAATTCAGATTCGTTGGTTCACGGGTACGTGCTCCACCACAGCTGGTGTCAACTATATAGGCAAGCAGACTACTCCGAGACGGAAATCAGGGGCTTGTGGCTTTTGTAAAGGAAGTGTCAGAAAATGAATTGAACCTTGTCAGTACCGAAGTAGTACTGGAATTCTCAGATGTTTTTCTAGAAGAGCTACCTAGGTTGCCTCTTGTGCGCGAGGTGGATTTTTCTATAGATTTACCTCCAGGGATCGCACCGATCTCTAAGGTTCCCTACCGTATGACTCCAGCTGAATTGGGAGAATTAAAGAAGCAGTTGTAGAACTTGCTGAATAAGAGATTTATATGACCCAGTGTATCACTATGGGGAGATCTAGTGTTGTTTGTAAAGAAGAAAGACGGGTCAACAAGGATGTGTATTGATTACAGAGAAATCAACAAGATTACTATCAAGAATAAATATCCTCTACCCCGTATAGACGATTTCTTTGATCAGCTCTAGGGTACACGGGTATATTCCAAGATCGACTTCAGATCAAGATATCATCAAGTGAGAGTAAAGGCAGAGGACGTTGCAAAGATAGCCTTCAGGACCAGGTACGGGCACTATGAATTTCTCGTTATGCCTTTTGGTCTAACGAATGCCCAAGTGTTCATGGACTTGATGAACAGAGTTTTTCACCAATATCTAGATCAATTTGTAGTGGTTTTTATTAATGATATACTAGTGTACTCGAAGAATTTCAAGGATCTTGAGGTGTATTTGAGGTAGGTACTGCAGAAACTTAGAGAGGAAAAGTTTTACGCCAAATTTAGTAAGTGTGAGTTCTGGGTTAAGCAAATTACGTTTTTGGGCCATATGATCTCTGGAGATTGTATTTCAGTAGATCCCAGCAAGATTGACGTGGTGGTGAATTGGGCCAGGCCAAGGAATGTGTAGGAAGTCAGAAGTTTCTTGGGACTACCAGGTTCTTACCGTCGGTTTGTTAAGGGGTTTTTAGCATTGTCAAGGCCTCTCACGCGTTTAATCAGGAAAAATGCCAGATTCATGTGAGATAAAGAATGCAAGCAGAGTTTTCAAGAATTAAAGTAGCGACTCGTCACTGCACCAATCCTGACGATTCCATCTGGAGGTGATGGTTATGTTATCTACAGTGACACATATTTGAAAGGGCTCAGTTGTGTACTGATGCAGCAATGTAGGGTGGTAGCGTATGCGTCCAGGCAGTTAAAAGAATATGAAAAGAACTACCCTACTCACGATCTAGAATTGGCTACGGTTGTACATGCACTGAAGATTTGGAGACATTACTTATATGGTGAGAGGTGTGAGATATTTTCTGATCACAAGAGCCTAAAGTATTTCTTTACACAAAAAGAGTTGAATATGCGCCAGAGAAGATGGTTAGAACTCATCAAGGATTATGACTGTACCATCAGTTACCACCCATGTAAAGCAAATGTGGTGGCTAATGCTTTAAGACATACATCAGAGGATACATCAAAGCTAGCAGCAGTAGTTCAACACTCAATTCTAATGGACTTGGAAAGGTTCGACATGGAACTAGTAGCAGATGATCCTCAGGTGTTTATTGTTAGTCTGATTGTACAACCTACACTTTATGAAAGGATTAAATCTGTTCAGAGGAATGATCTAGAATTGGCAGAAGTGATAGCTAGAATACAAGACGATTGGGAAGAAGAATTTAGTATTTCTGACGATGCGGCTTTGAGATTTTGCATCAGATTATGTGTGCCTACAGATGACAGCATTAGAAGGACGATTCTAGAAGAGGCACACAGATCTCTATACACCGTTCATCCTGGTAGTACGAAAATGTATAGGGATATGCGGGAGTATTTCTGGTGGAGTGGCATAAAAAGGGAAATAGCAGAATTTGTGCAGCAGTGTTTGACGTGCTAGTAGGTTAAAGCTGAGCACCAGAGACCGGTTGGTCAGTTGCAGCCACTTTTCATTCTCGAATGGAAGTGGGACCACGTATCCATGGACTTTGTTACTGGGCTAACACCGGCGCCGCATGGTCAAAATGCCATCTGGGTAATTGTTGATAGACTGACAAAGAAAGCTCTTTTTTTGCCCATTAAAGTTAGCTACCCTATGAACAGGTTAACAGATATTTACATATAGGAGATTGTTCGACCCCATCGAGTGCCGGTATCCATAGTCTCAGACCATGATCCACGGTTTACATCGTGGTTCTGAAAGAGCTTGCAGGAGGCATTGGGGACTCGGCTAGAATTCAGAACTGTTTTCCATCCTCAGACAAACGGCCAGAAAGAGAGAATGATTCAGATACTTAAGGATCTGTTGCAAGCATGTGTACTGGATTTTGGAGGTAACTGGACTCAATTTTTGCCGCTAGTTGAATTTTCTTATAATAACAGTTATCAGGCTAGCATTAGCATGGCACCATACGAGGCGTTATATGATAGAAGATGTCGATCTCCTCTTTTCTGGGATGAAGTCGGCGAGAGGCGAGTTGTGGGTCCAGAAATGGTTCAGCAGGCGTGCGATAAAGTCCAACTTATCCGGGATAGAATTAGTGCAACATAGAGTCGGTAGAAAAGCTACACGGATACTCACCGCTGGGAACTAGAATTTAAAGTAGATGATCATGTATTTCTGAAAATCGCACCATTGAAGGGGATCATGAGGTTTGGGAAGAAGGGTAAGTTGAGCCCTAGGTTCATGGACCCATTTGAGATACTTGAGAAAATTGGGTTAGTGGCCTATCGGCTAGCTCTACCACCATCTTTATTCAAGATTCACGACATGTTGCATGTCTCTATGTTAAGAAAATACGTCCCAGATCCTTCCCATATCATTAGCTATGCAGAATTGGAACTCAGTGGTGAACTAGCGTACGAAGAAGTTCCAGTGCAGATAGAAAAGAACAGGTATTACGCAACAAAAAGATTCCGTTAATGAAAATCTTGTGGATGAATCACGCTGTAGAAGAAGCCTCGTGGGAGCTTGAAAATGAGATCAGATAGAAATATCCCCACTTATTTAGTGAACCCAGCAGTGATGTATAGATTAGAGTAGTAGTAAATTTATTTTTTTTAACACAGTGGAATTGTAATGTAGTGTATAGGATAGGTAGTATTTTGGTTTTGGGGAAATTTTCTTTTATAATTGTAATCTCCCAAAACTACCCATGTAACCACGGTATTCCTCCGCTATATGTGAGGGCAGGTAATAAAATAAGTAGACCGCTTTGCCTTCTAAGAAGGAGGAATCATATGAATAATAAATTTCGAGGACGAAATTTTATAAGGAGGGGAGAATATAACAACCCGAAGAATAATGGTATTTAAATAATAAAGATTAAGGGAAATGGAAAGAGTAACAGAAGGAGGCAGCCGACGAAGCGTTAGTCGACGACGTTGCATTTTGAAATGTAATAGCCCAAGAATTTTCCTAGGGCCTTGTCAACAAACATAGGGGATTCGTTGACGAGGGTACATGAGGACCTCGTCAACAAGGAAGCATTTCATCGATGAGAAAATATCGAGCGACTATTTTTCGAATTCTGAATTTTATCAACGAGGAGATGGTATTCGTCGATGAACCTCCTTCTAGACCTCGTCGACGAGATGACGTGACTCATCAACGAAGGCCGCAATATAAATAGTATAACCCTCAAATTTTTACGCAAAATTTTCAACAAAAACTTTCCTCTCTCTCTCTCTCTCTCTCTCTCTCTCTCTCTCTCTCTCTCTCTCTCTCTCTCTACGGCTTCTTCTCCATCTCTTTTTGATTTCGGCCCTGTCAATCACCGGATCCATGATCTGAGGCCACCACGACGCTCCTAGCGAAGTTCTCTCCAAGTTTACCGGGGTGGATCGTCGGTGGGATCGAGTTGAATTTCTTCCTAGGTTCAGGGTAAGGTCTTTTATTCGAAATGAGGCTTTCCAACAGTTATAGGAAATGAAGTAGACAGAGAAATAATGACGTTTTGTTATGGGGAATGTTGTTTTCAAGGAGTTTAGTGGGAAACCCTGCGGGTGTAGGATAGATATTCAGTAGGGGCTTTCCAGTAGTCACGTAAGGGAAATATGCTATGTTAGGAAACCCTTTTATGATTTCAGTACAAACTATATGTTTTTATCAAATTATTATTCAAATTATATATATATTTACAGTTTCCAGAATTTGATAATATTAATATTTATTTGTGTGGCTTGAGTTGACAACAAAGCAGTACTATATTTATAGATTTGTGAATACCATGTTTATGGTTATTAATAGAAATATCACGATATTTGCATGTTTATAGAATGAAGAATTTTTCAGTGTACAGTATACTCAAAAATATGCATTTTCAGTAATTTAGGAATAACATGTTTATCAGTACCATAACGCCCCAATATACAGATAATCATACAACAGTTTAGTTATATAGAAATCAAATTTTCAGTCAGTTTATTTAGAATTTCAGGTAAATTCTATGGGGTTATGGTTATTTTATAAACCACAGTAAAAACTATATATTACAGATATCAGTTACTTATATAGTATCAGACCCTGATGGATCAGACAATAGAGTACGGTACCGTAGCTACAGATATTCAGTTCAGAGTGCAACCACTTTACTCAGACAGTAAGTGGTATGAGGTCGATCGTGCCCACGTCAGGACAGGCTCTCCATCAGATATGGATTGAGGGGGCCGATCAGACTGTCGGAGTTTAGTTGACTTACCCTGGTCAGCCAGCCAAGATAGGTCCTGCCTGTGGGCTGCACAACCCTATCATGAGGGGTTAAATCATGACATACAACCATTCAGGGAAATTTCTCAGATATTATGAGTACTATCAAACTTTCAGGAATAGTAGTATTAATATGAAAAGTAATTTCATATAAATTGACATGTTAAGTTATGTAGTTAATGGTTTTATTATACGTTATGTAATATCGGCATTTTCAGATTCAATTATTCATACTATTCTTAAATCGAATTATTTTTACCAAACTATAGCTTAGTGGCCACACACTAGTAATAGCATGTTTCGTCTTACTAAGCGTTGGCTCATCTCAGTGTTGAATTATTTTTCAAGTGAACCAGCTAGGCGAGCGGAGCAAGCTCGTAGGTAGAGGGGCTGTTGTACTGCCTTTTTAAGAGTGAGTATTTTTGGGTGGCATGTTTTTGTAAACCCTTGGTATCAGTAAGGGTAGTTTCGAGAGAACAGTGATGATTGTATATTGTGGGTTGATTTGACACTCTAGTATTATATTATGTGTGAATTTATTTTATATGATTGGCTTTCCGCTATATACGTTAATGATTGGATTTAAAACTAGGGAAAATGATTTTATTTTATTGTGAGGTCGTTACATGTATGGTTCTTTTTCTTCTTATTTTCAACTTCATTGAATCCTATACCTTCCTTATCCAAAGACATTCTTTGTGATCCAAGTAGTTCCTCAAAGTTCTCCTTTCCTCTAGTAAACTTGTAAATTATTTTATTTTGGTCCTCAATTTTACTTTCAAGGCAAAGAATTTTGATCTTTTATTCCTTTGCAGTTAGCTTGCAGTCTTACTAGCTCTTTAGCCATCTGATTTATTTTGCTTTCAAGTTCATTAATGACTAGGTCCTTTTCAATCGAAGTTTGAGATCTTAAATCATCTATTTCTTTCATCACTTTTTTCATTCTTGTTTTCTAATCTCTTAATTTTTAAATCCATTTCTCTTTCAGTAAGATTTTTAGATTCCAATTCTTTCTTTATTGCCTCATTCTTATTTTTCAACGAAGAGTATCGTTTAGTTACTTTAACTAAAATCTTATGAACCTTGAATAGTTCACTTTGTAGTTCTTCATAAGATGGCATACTCTCATCATTGAATTCATCATATGAATGATCACAGGATTCATTGCATGTATTATCAAAAGATTTAGATGAAGAACTTTGTTCTTCATCATCATCCCATGCCATAAGATAAGCATTAGCAACCTCTTGGTCGCTTGATTCACTTTCTGAACTACTGGAACTTACATTATCCCATGTAGTGGACTTCACTGCCTTTTTCTTTTTATTCTTAGAATCCTTCTTAAATTGTGGACAATTCAGTTTTATGTGGCCTACCTTTTAATAGTTATAACATGTTGGAAGTTCAGCCTATGTTTCCTTCTTTTTGATTTCTCCTTTATCTGATTTAGAGTCCTGAAACTTAACTTAACCAAACATGTTAAGTATCCTTGATTTGTTATCATCAAAATAAGATTCTAAACCTTGTTAGGCCGACATGAGGGTTCAGTTCAGGGTTCGGTTCAGGGTTGGAACCAAGGTTGGGTTCGAATTCCTACACTTAAAGCTTCACAGTTCAACATCTTAAAAACACAAGTCAGGGGGGAATATCCCTCGGTAACCTTGCATCTTCCTCTCCTTTAGTCTTCTTGTCCAGTTGTTGAGTCTGTAGAGTATCTGTCTAAAGGTCTGAACTCTTCTCTCCCCTTCTTAATTGCTTGAATGTTTATGGATTGCACAACTCTTCACCTCTGCTCTTTTCTTTGCTAATTGCTCTATTCTCTTTGTGATTGCTATTCTAATTGCTCTGTGCTCCCCTCCTTTTCTCTCTAATGACTCTCCTTTCCTCTTTTGCTAATTTCTCTATGCTCCATTTTTCTCTCTAATGCTCCTCGTCTCTGTGTTTTTTTCACACAGCTCTCTCTAATGCTCCCTTTTTTTTTTTTTTTTTCATCCCTCCTCTCTAATGCCCTGACTCTCTTTTTTTTGTCTAATGCCCTAACCCCTCCTTAATGCCCTGTGCGAGACTCCCTATTTATAAGGAGTCTAGGTAGTGTTTTGGCGCCTAAATGCTCCTAGCGGGACCCCCTTCTAATAGAATTTTATTCTAATAGAATGCCTGACAGGGAATAATTTAATAGCTGTCATTCTCTTCCTTGCGCACATGCGAAATTTTCACTTTATTATCTTCTTCTTCTGTTTTTGAATTTCATTTAACAACTTCTAACTTCTGAATTTTTTTTTTACTTTTTGGTGGACAGGGGACCTCCAAGAGTATGATGCACGCGACTTCAAGAGACTCCAGATTTGATTTCTTTATTTCCCTATATTTTTTATGTATTTTTATTTCTATATTTTTGTATTTCCATGTATTTTATTTGTGTAGCTGTATTTCATGTATTCTTGTAACTTGGGTCTATGCTCATTCAATAAAGTATTTCAAGTTCTTGCGCATGTTTGGGCCACTTGTGAACAGGGATTAAAAATTCAAAGGTTATTCAATTAGTCAACAAATTTTGCCCACACGGATGACATTTCACTAATTAAACTTTAGCACTTGATTTTGAAGCAACCGACATCTAAGAACATGAATTAAAAATTTGTTTAACCAATTTTGCCAAAGCAATGAGCTCAAAATTCCTAGCCTCTCTTAAACAACATGATTTTGAAAAATCAGGTTAGGGACGTTTAGGAACATGGCTAAACAAATTAATTGCAATCAACTTAGAGCCTTAGGAGCAATCGATCAATGATGAACAATCCTGGCCTTAGGGCTTCAGTTCCATAATTAAAACTACCTAGTGAAAATTAGGGTGTCTACACACCCCTAGGCCCCTACACCCATTTGTGAATGTTATTTATATTTACATGTAATTCACCATATAATGAAACTCTCATCATTCTCCACAATTTAAAGACACTACCTTTGTAAATTTCTCCCAATCACATAGGTGTAGCGGCAAGGGTGAGACACTCACTTCTTTTGAGAGAAATTAATTCGAATGAGAAGTTAATTTAAGATTTTGATTCTTGACTTATATTTTTAAGAAATAAAATATTGGGCTAAAGACACTCACTTCTTTTGAGATTTAGTAAAGAGAGAAATATAGAAAATGTAGGACACTTTCATTGATGTGGAGATATCCTATATATAAGACTTGTACAAGGCATATTTTGTTACAAATTTAAATAGAAATCCAAAAGTATTTAAATACTAAATCAAAAAGATTCTAGACTATCAAATTCAAATACAAATTCAAAAGTATTTAAATATTAAATCAAGGAAATTCTAGACTATCAAATACAATATTCAAGTAATACAATCTGAAGAATTCTATTTCGCCGCATACAATCGGATACTTCTAACGAGGTTTTTAAAGTTTTACATATCTCTTTTAAGTTTGAATTTATTGACACTCATACCTTCTCATGAATACTTTTTGTTTGTATTCATTTTTTTTTTTCAATTATGATTATGCCCTCAATTAAGAACTACTAACTTTTTACATGTAATGTGGCTGATTATTTTTTTTTTTTCATTTTTCCCTTATTTACATAATACCTTTAAATTTTTATTTTTTTTTCAATTATGTCCTCAATCAAGATTTGCTAGCTTCCAACACATGATGTGGCTGAATTTTTTTTCCCATTTTGTCCTTCTTTTACATAAATTTTTTAAAATTTTTTTTCATTATTTTGCCCTTAATTTTATGTCACCAACATGGTATTATTTGCCTTCGAAAATATTTTTTTCTTTTTTACTCTTAATTATATAGTACAACATGATTCATTTGCCTTTGATTTTTTTTTCCTTCTTTACCCTTATTAAGCTCATTTTACATTTTACATTTTACCTTACCTACTTTGAAAGCAAAAGAGATATCTCTATCAAATGGAAACCAGTTTTCAATTTTACATCTATATCTAATTGGAACAAAAATAATAAAATTCTGATTTTTATTGCAACAATATTTATGAAACTTCGAATTACTTGCAAACTCATTTGTTGGACAATATTCTAAAACAGGTAATGATAATTATTCTTTAGCTTGCGTTTAGTTACTACTTACCATGTATTTTTTATACTCTTCATATTTTTAGACTTTGTCATGGGTTAATTCTTACTTACTCTTTTTGCTAATAAGATGAATTTTAGACAAATACTACCTGTGTAATATCAAGAGCATATCATAAAAAAGTATAGTTTTAGTTATGAATCTAATTGCCAAAATTATTTTTTTTTATTTTTTTTATTACATAGGAACTCCAGCCACCAACGAGCCCTTCAGACCCCCTAGTGCGGCACCAAACCTACGAATCAGTGTCCTCCGCCCCCAAGTCTCGCTGATCAGGGCAAAGTTCAGAGTGCAGACACAACTTCTGTGCATCAATTGGACGTTCGACCAACCCGACCCCCGAGACACATCTCCATTATCATTCACGATTTCTACTGGCTTACAGAGAACTCTCACCATCCATGGTCCCTACTGGCTCACAAAGCGAACTCTCACCATCCACGATCCTCGCTAACTCATAGAGTAAACTCTCACCATCCATAGGTACCGCTAACTCCGTGAGTGTATCTACCTGGAATTGAAATCTCAAGAAAAAGACATTAATCGCTTATGAGGTTTGCCTATTTGCCAAGATCAATGTCTTTTACTTTAAGGATCAGTTTCGGTCAAGAATTTTGTTTGGAAAAAGAAAAGAAAAGAAAAAAAATTAAAAAGAAACTTTATTTTTCACTATATTTTCTCTTTATATTAAATAGCATTAAAAAATTATTTTAATAAAATTAAAAATTAAGAAAAAAAAAATTTAAGGGTACGTAAAATTAAAATTTTGTCTATTAATTTGTAATATCTTTTTTTTTATTTTCTTTTTCAGTTTCTTTGATAGCCAAATACAAAAAAGTGAAATCCTTCTAATATTTTTCAAGCGATAGGCTGCAAAAGATATTTTTATATCTAAAATTAATATATTATTAATTAAAAATTACTATTAATAAAATTTTTAATTAATTTATTTGTACATTAAAAAAGGATAATATTCTGTGCGTTTTCACAGGTCCAAATGTTTTTGTCATTCCCAGTCTCTATAAAAAATACATAAAATCCTGCGTGGAAGTTGCAAAGCCTCTCTTGGAGGAATCAATAAACTGCGCACGCTTTTTCAAATTCAAACCCACAGCCCGAATTCCACCACAGTTGTTGACTTTCACTCTCTCTCTTTCTCAAAATTTAATCTTGGAATTTCCAAAGTCCAAGAAATGATCCATAGAAAACATGACACCAGACCTACTCAATTTTGTTTTTCTTTCTTTTTTAGCCCATCGCTCTTATTTCCATTGAATTCGTCTCGTCTAGTCCCGCTTTTTTCATCTACAATCATGCCCAGTTGGTTTGTTTAATGCATTTATTTTGATTGAGTAGGTGGTTTAATGGTTGCCTAATATGTATGGGATTCGTTAGATTTCCGCCGACCCCCAATTCTACCGCTCTTCAAGAAAAAGAAACAAAGAAACTCAGCTTAATTAGATTGTTTCCTTTTCTTCTACTTTCTTCTTCTTCTTTTTGAGAGTTTCTCCTGCGATTTCTTGGAAACCAGACATGTCGATCTTAAGCAAAAGCAGCAGCAGTGGGAACATGGGCACTCCCTTTTTCCACGAATTGAAAAAACAAGCTTCTTTCTTCCTCAAGGAGAAGATCAAGACTGCTCGATTAGCTCTCACCGATGTCACCCCTGCAGAATTGTCAGTTCTCTGACCTCGCACGCAGTTGTTTCTTTTTTTCATCCACGATTTTCTGTTTGGGATTGTTGTTTGATCTGGGTTTTTGTTTTCTTTTGATGTAGTCGTCTGCTTGATTGATTTTTCTTTTCTGATGTTTGCAGATTGACAGAAGAAGCCACCAATGGAAATCCGTGGTCACCGGACACCCGTACCATGGGTTTGATATCGCGGGCGGCTTTTGAACTCGATGATTATTGGAGAATTGTCGAAATTCTGCACAAAAAGTTTGTAATCTAAACTGGGTTTCTTGTCTTTTGACTTTTTGATCTCTCCCTTCTATATATGAATTTATGATTTTACTGTATTTTGATTTTTTGATTAATGGCATTCCCTGTGCGAATCAGATTGTTGAAATTTGATAGAAAGAACTGGAGGACCTCTCACAAGGCTCTGGTAGTGCTTGAACACTTGCTTACTCATGGACCAGAAAGTGTTGCAGAGGAGTTTCAGAGTGATGAGGATGTTATTAGGCAGATGGGAAACTTTCAGCACATCGACGAGAAAGGGTCGAATATTTTTGCCTTTGCCGATTTGGGTATATTCTTTTTGCCATAAAACTTCCTCGGAAAATCACAAAACTATGTGGGCATTTCATCTGCAGGTTCAACTGGGGCCTCACTGTAAGAAAGAAATCAGAGAGGATACTAATGTTGCTTGAGCAGGGACCTCTCCTCAAAGAAGAGAGGGACAGAGCTCGAAAACTTACGAGAGGAATTCAAGGCTTTGGCAGCTTCTCCCATACGTCTTATTCAGCACAAGCCGTTCTGCAGGAAGCATCAGTTGGAGCATATGAAAGGAGTAATTCTCACTTCAACAATCATGGAAACCAAGAAAACCAGTCCCCATCCTTGACTGATGGAGGATCGATCAAAACTAGCATTGAAAGATCAGAGAGTAGCCACGAGGATGCTGTTTTGGTTTCTGGAAAGATAATGGGGAATTCAAACTCTTCAAATGGTTTCTACAATGGTGAGCTTCTTGGGAAATCTAAGACCCAGACAAGTTTCAAAGAGAACATGGCTCCTAAAGAGGAACTTCTCAGGGAAGGAGAATTGCATCAATGGGATTGCTTGGGAGAGCCAAAACCGCTATTGGGAGGTGAGAAAAATGAGCCTGGTACTCCGATTGCCTACGAAGATCATCATCCCTTTAAAGACAATGACAGTCTAACAACTGCATCTCTGCTTTATGTGGGAGATGAAACCTCCAAGAGATACTGAGGATTAAATTATAGAATTGAAAGAAGTTAGCTGTGGCATGACTCAGAGTTGGGATAAAGGCTGCTTTTGTATATGATGTTTTTGGACGCTGTCTCGGCTGGATTTTGTCTCTACAAATAATCCTGCCAATTCTAAAGTTGTGTCCTACTTTCCTCCATATTCCATTTGAACTTCACCTATATGGCTTGTCTCAGGAGTAAGGGAGACGTCTGAAATAACGGGATTCATTATTAGGTATTTATATGTTCCACAAAATATAAATGCAACTCGTGTTCATAATCCATTTAAGATATATGCATTATGCCCAGTCGGAGAGACAACAAATAAAAAGTATTTTCTAGTAAAAATAAATAAAAAGTATTTTTCTAGTCTCCTATGTGTTGGTGCAATGGCTACTGATGTTTTTCTTGATTTCTCCATTTCACACGTTGCTGTAGTTCCTTTCCCCTGTTCTAATTGTTTCTGAGAATTCATGTTCTTTGAAAAAATGAACACGAAAGAAAGAAATAAATGAAAATGGAGACTATCTGCCACTATAACAGATCCGAACTGGTAGCACAGTAATGCCCCAACAACACAGCATTGACAGCACCATGCATGTACATCTATATAAATATATATAACAAAGAGACTACTACACTACACATTCAAATACAGATGAGGTCTCAAGGTTTACATAACCAATCTTGAATTGCGTGGCGAAGTGCATTATTAGGAGTAAGATGCAAGTGATTCAATTTCAAATTGGTCATTGGTGAAGTTTCACGGCCATTCTCCAGCCATCCACGCATAGCTTCTCCTTCATATGTGAACCCATCCGCTGCTATCTGAGGATCATGCATAATGTCCTGAAAATAATCAATTATTAGATATACGTTAGCAACATTAAACATAGCATCCTCCCCATGAGATGACAAATCTCATAAAGACATGGAATTTGTTACTCCAAACAAATTCAAACTCAATGTTCAGTTTGATTTGTGAAATGGAATGGGATGAGAATGAAATAAAAAACTAAATGAAACAAGAAAAATATATGATAAGAAATCTATGCATCTATGATAAAGGCAATAACTAGTCAAGGTCATGCCAACTAGTAGGCAACTGCAAATCAATGCCTTTGAGCTCAGTTCAAGCTCAAACCAAGCGCAAGCCATGCCAACAAGTAGGCGATCACTAGACTGGTTATGGTACATATGAGAAGCGTCACTCACCTGACGAATAGGACACAAGAAAAATGATGGCACCACTCGCTCTTCTGAGCAGTGCAATTGCTCCAGTTCCTTAACCAGAGTTGGTGTCAGCTCTGGTCTATCTCTACCATTCATTTCACAGCATTGCAACCCCAGTTCCGCCAATCGTGCTGCCACAAATGTCGGCCATTCTCCTGCTGATGAATCCAGAAGTGATTCTAATTTCCCACATGACACTGCTTTACGCACCTCACCTGCTAACCCCACTGGACGCCTTCCAGTGAGTAGCTGCAATGTGATGAGCCCAAAGGAGTAGATGTCAGATTTTGGTGTCAAGACTCCAGTTCTATTGAACTCTGGATCTGTGTATGGAAAAGCTCCTTTAGGTTCAGTATATCTGCGGAAACTTGGGTAACGAAGGGTCTCCTCAGGCACCAGCCTACAAATTCCAAAATCACATATCTTGCAGCTGAGCTTAGAATTAAGAAGGATGTTTTCAGGTTTCAGATCACCATGGACAACCTTTTCAGGTTTGGAAGAGTGCAAAAAGAGGAGAGCACTTGAGATTTCAGCAATTAACCCTGTTCTGATCTTCCAAGTTAGGGAAGCATTGTTGCTTTTGCGGAAAAGTTGATCTTGGAGACTTCCATTTGGCAAGTACTCATAAACAAGGGACCAGGCTTCACGGCATGCGCCAATTAAAGTCACTAGATGAGGATGTCGTAATTTGCCAAGAACTTGAACCTGCATGACCCATACAGCAGGAAAGTTGAGATTGAGAAAATGAAAAGATAAATCCTATGACTCAGATGTTGTAGTTTGCCAAGAACTTGACCAGTTGACCCTGCATGCATCATACAAGCAGTAGAGATGTAAAGATTGGAAAACAAAATCACACCCTGTTATCCAACATGTAGTGGTAAAGAAATAGTAACATATATGGTTTTCCTTTCATCTTGCCAAGCCACAGTAGCTACCAGTACTAGACACAATCATAAGAATAATCCCCCTTCCCTGGTCCTTGGAACCCACTCTGAGAGAAAGAAAGAGAGGGGAGAGAAAGAGAGAAGCAGACCTCTTGTTGAAATTCTGACTGTCCCTGCCTACTATGCGGATGCAACTTCTTTATGGCAACAGTCTTATCCCACATCTCCCCCTTGTATACACAACCATATCCTCCCTGTCCAATTTTGAAGCTTTCAGAAAAATTGCATGTTGCAGTCTCCAAATCTGACAATGAAAATTCTGGTAATTCAGTCGAATCTTCAACAACCCCAAACACATGATTGGAGTTTGCAGCTCCAGCTTGCCCTCGATTTCTCCACAGTTCAAGCCAATGTGCTGCATCAATTTTCTGCCGTCGGATCTTCAGCTTTTCACGCCGCAGAGTAACAATGGATGCTTGGATGAGTTTCAATTCAGCAGTTGCTTCCTCACACCGACGTTTTGCTTCCTGTGCACAACTGTCTAGGAAAGCTACATTTCTCATGGTTTTCTGTAGCTCCCTAGCTGCATTTTCTCTTTCTTCTAAGAGCTTTTCTTGTTCCTGTATTGTAGTTCTCAGTGCATCCTCAGCTTCTCTCCTAAGTTTGAATTCATGTGCATGGGCAGATTCAAAAGCTTTAACCTGATGAAAAAAAGATAACAAGACCTTCTGAAATACGCAACATATATTGCAGCATATCTTTGCATGCACCATAACTATGTGCTCCATTTTCATTGCATGGTTGCTAGAACTCAATATAATTACAGTGACTCATTAAACAAAATGAAAGACGATGGAGAATCATTCATTGGACTTTTCAACATTATCTTATCAACTAATTTTGAAAAAAATGTGTATAAGTGCCAAAACAATAGGTTTTGATAATTTATTTTTCATAAAATTCACTGTTTGGTGGCTACGAAGGTATAGCTAAGTAATGTAAATTTATAACTTAAACACAGGATGACATAACTTACAAGAACAGTTATTTGAGATACCAAGTTCCAATTAAAGGAATGAAAACAATTACGAGTTCTTCCACAAAAAATAAAAAATAAAAGAGAAATTGAAAATAGCTAATTTGTTCAGATAGTTAATAGGAAAGCTTAAAAAGCTGAATTTGTTCCCAAATGTTCCTGAAAAGGAAACGTGGAAACCAAGGCCATGCTTACCTTGCCTATAGCTTCCATAGCTTCTGACTCCAATTTCTTGCGCTTAAATATCTCTGCAATTGCTTCATTCCTTGATGCCTCAGCTTCAATCCTTGCTTCTGCAAGCTGGCAACATAAGCTTTCTTCCTCCAACTTTGAGATTGTGTCAGAGTCTGTGGACACTCTTCTTTCAGTGGATGAAGCATATCCAGAACAAGAAGGGCTAGTGCTCACTGGACTAAACAAACTGTAGAAATTGCGTGGATCACCTTCACTGTTAAAACCGGACGAAAGCCCTCCCATTTTAGCCTGCAATTCATTTGTCACTTCTGAGCAAGAACTGGATCGAAGACGATCAGAGTGGGTTACAAGGTCACCCTTGTCATATTGCAACGATCTAGATCTAAACCATTCTGTCGTTAGATGCTCCAGCTGGCTAACTGGTTCAAGAAAACTCAAGTCTTCTGAAGCTTCTCTTGTCCACATGTGTTTCCCTTTGTTAATAAACCATATCTCACAAAATAGAGGGGTATGTTTGGCAGCATAATTTGCTTTTTTAGAGCTCTTTTTAACCTTTAAGCAACTGTATAAAACAAACAATATTGTAAATTAGAAAGAGAGCTTTGTCAAACATCATAATAAATATCAATAATAAAGGGGGCAATGAAGGGACAGAGTTACTGTGTGTGTGACAGTAATCATAAAAATGAAAATAATATATCAGGAATATTGTAGCACTCTGAATTCCTCTGAAGAAAATTTCCCATAGTTGGTAGGAAACTCTTTAGAGTATCAGTTATTTTTTCTTTTTCTTGCACAAAGAAGCTTAATATACCAATTACATGTTCAAGTTGTGCTAAGTCTCAAATTGACTGCACTTCCCCAATATCACCTGCCAATTACACTAACCACTAGCAATGTCTTCCAATTTTCTGAATGTAATAAAAGGGAGATTTTCATATAAATCCAATAGAAGAAATATACCCATTTTCCAAAACACAAATAAGTGCAAATTAACAGATTTTGCAATAGTTTTCTCAGGCAACTTCTCATACAACGAATGATCAAACATGATTCAAGAAAACATCAAATCCTGCCAAACAAGCATGTTATGTGAAAATTTTTCCATCCCATATTTTCTTGTCAACTTGATTTAATCTGCTTGTGAAGCATAACATTGACAAAATTTATCTTTTCCTCCTTTACTAATATTTCTAATTTCAAATATTCTTAGCATTTAGCTCCCCTCCCCCCCCCCCCCCCCTCTTCCTGAAAAAAAAGAAGATGCTTGGAGTCACAGTCTCAAATCAGATGTGTACTATGGAGATCTTGAGCTTATAAGGATGGTCTGAGCTCTAACCATGTGAGGCACCTTTTATAGGACAAAACTGCGAACAATACCTCCCTAGAGTTGAGCCAAGGTCATTACACTTGGCCATGGCTGCGTGGTGTACAAGGTTAGGATAGAATCCTGGAGTGGCCAAAACAATATAGCAAGCACAGTAGCGAGCATGGAGTTTTAAGGAACTCTGCACTGCAATTGAGGTACATAGAGAACTAATTGACCGGGAGTCCAATGGGGTTATTGACAGCCTTTAAGGCAATATGGTAGTTCATATAAACCTTATCCATGACTCACAAAAGAAGTTACAATGACACCAGCTAATAGAAACAAATCATGTGTTAATGGAATAGAAAGAGCGGACAATGCTTTTGGCAAATGTATGCAACAATAGATAAAAGGTTGTTTGCTTTAGGATATTACTCATAGGAAACATCATATAACAAGACAGTAAAGAAATTTTCTTTCCTTAGGTGTTTTTGCACGTGTGTGTGTGGGAGGGGGGGGGGGTGTTCAGGAGAGAGGGCTCTGCATAAGGCAACCTCTCTATGGTTTCATTAGGCTACATGATACAAGAGAATAGGAGGAAAATAATGGTGCTATTATAGGAAATATAATAGCTTAGAAAAGAAAATGTAATGCGAATAACCATGTAAAATTTTTTATTAATCCATAATAAGGAATAGACAAGGATATTCCATGTGGATGAATAACATAAACTTTCGTTTGAGTGACTATTTTGTAATTTATTAGATTCATATAAAGTTTTCTATTACATACCCACCCTTTTCCATTCCATGAAGCAAACACAACCAATGTTTCTCAAAACTTAAAAAAAGGAAAATTATTTCTTTAAAAAATGCACTGCAGCAAATGCAGCACTAAAATCCATAAACAATTTTATAAAGGATAACAAAAGCACTGAAAACATGCAATTAACAACTTGAATGTGCTTAACGTGGCTGAAATCAACTGAAGAACCTAAAAAACATGCAGAAACAATGCACAAAAACTTCCGCAATTAAGACTAATTAACAATGGAGAACAATTTTAAGATCCCTTTTGTGCCAGATAGATGATTACTTCCACACCAGAGCAAATAACCTAATTACGTGTTAAATCAACCCCCCAAGCAAAGGATTCCTCCAAGAAAATTTTTTGTACTGGCACCTTTTCTTTCATAATTGTATCAAAGAGAACCTGTGTCCTTGCAACATGGGAGCTGTGTTAGAGAACCAAAATAATCAGCAACAAGACTTCCACTTTCACTTGATTATAGGTTCTCACTTCTCATTTACCAAGAAACTTGAAAATGTCTTGAATTTGGGAGGAAAAAAGTAAAAGGCAACTGCATAATGGTTAATATGTTACAGTAATAAACATGTTTCTTTGAATTTGTGATTGTCGATCATAAGAATATACTGAAGAGGTACAACCATTGTCGGGGGTGCAAAAGATAGGTGTAACACCATCACAAGAAATAAATAAAGTAGCCCCCACTAGATATTTAAGGGAAAAAAATCCAATTAATAATCCAAGTTATCTTCAGAGGATAAATAAACTTACTTTTCTGGTACAGACCCTATAACAAGCTTTCTAACTCCATGCCTGTTCACCAGATCGACAATTCCTTTATGAACTTGGTCAGCTTCAATCGTAATATAGCTAGCCTTCACCTGCAAGGCAACTTCTCTAAGAATGATTCTAGTCGATAACAGAGTAATCAAGGAAATTGTCTGATAGTCATGAATATTCACGAGGTCTTGATCTGGACTGACAATCATTCCAGACAAATAAGGCTCATTTGCCTTTCAGGAAGAATGAAGGCACAGAAAAGTAGGTTGACTAAAATGGATTCCTCTACTAATCATTTTAGAACAATCCAGTACTTTTCTTCACTCCTTCTAAGAGCCAAAAGATTGGCAAGAAAATTGTCATGCATTAAACATTTGGACCATATAATGCACAAATGAGTATAAGACTATAAGCAATGAACTTCATCAAGAATTTGTTTTCCAAACTATCCTTCCCTGCTATTGAGAATTGCTTCCATTCGAGAGTGGATAGGAAGCTTGTCTACAATGTGTGTCAACGATTGAAAACAAACTTTGAAAAGAAGGGCATTGATGTCGTTGAGACAATGAGCATTCAGTAAAATAAATGTCATGTTGGTGTAGCATTCCATTCATGTATTTTTGTGATATAAGATGACTAAATGCATGGAAGCTCCATATGTGTTAGCTAGATAATACTTTCCTACTGATACGGATTAACAGGAGAAAAGAAAGGGGGCGAGGGTTCCAACCACCCTATTTCTCAAATGCAGACCCTGAGACACATGTAACTGGTTTCCAAATTAAATTTTAGATAATTCTCATCAGGATCATTAGGTTTGAACAAGAATAAGATGGGAATGTTTAGAAGCTTGCAAAATGGAGCCTTGAACTAATAAAAGGAAATAAAAATTTCAGTTAAAATTTTAGCTTCTCTCCTTCAAAATGAGAAGAAACTCTAACCAAAAAAAAAAAAAAAGAGGACAGATTAAACAGATAAATTGGTACAGTTTCACTTTCCAATTTCTTCCAGAAAGAGAAACTTCAGAGTTCTGACTCTGCTTATTTTTAGATAACAAAATAATTTCATTAAAAATCTAGAAAAAAAAAATTACAAGAAAAGGAGGATAAGACATCCTCCATTAAGGTTTAACCAAAAATTACATCAGCACCATCTTCCCATCCCTTTGAAAATCATACAGTGACAAACCCTCCAAAATCCCAAAAGAATGTTCCCAAAAAGAAGAGAAAGAAGTAACTTTCTCCCAAAGAAAATTCGGAGAAATGTGCTGATCTTTTTTGAAAATTCTTGCCTTCCTTTCGAGCCAAAGAACTGACAAAATAGCATACACTGCACAATTCCAAAAGGTCCACTCTTCTACTCTTCCCAAAATCCCAAAAAATCACACACATTTTGTGGAGCCACAAATCCTCACCATAACAAGAGAATAAAGTGTTCCACAGATACCTTGCTGCCCAACAATGAAAAAAAAATTGAACATTAGTCTAGTTTTGCCTCACTGCACAGCACACAAACATCTGGACTGAGAGCTTTATAACGTCTTTTTATATGCAGCAAATCATTCGTATTAATATTGTAAGAACAAGAGTCCAGATGAAAGCCCAGATTTTGAAGGGAAGTTTTGCTTTCTAAACATCTTTGCTTAAACAGAAAGGGCTAGGGTTTGAAGATTCTATAGGATGATTAATAAAAGACCCTAAAGAGAAAGACCCTGAAGAATCCCCAACCCAAACCTTTGCATCCCCCCTTAAAGTAGGGAAAAAAAAATCCAGCACACACAATAAAGCAGTAAGCTTATTGACCTCTCTTTCATTGAGACTACTCTTGAAATTGAAATCCCAAGAACAAGAGCCACATCTGACGAATAGAAAGCACAAATTAACAAATGCAGCCAAACCTCCAACAATGTCTCACCCACCCAAATATCCTCCCAAAACGGAATTCTATCACCATTACCCCACTTTAAGATGATAAAAAGAAAGAAAAGATGAGTGTGTGCCTCTATCATTCTACGAAGAAAAAAGATAAAGGTTTTTTTTTTTTTTTTATATTTTATAGTGTTCCCCAAACAAAAGAAAGAAATTCATTTCAATATCACTATGAAAACTAATACCAGTAGCCATTAGATTTTATTTTTATTCAATCATTCACTGCATGATAAGACAGGCAGCCATTGGCTCACCCTTCTGTCACTGATTTCTGAATGTCATGCTTTATTGCTGAAATGCAATTCTAGGAATAAGATGAATAAAGTATTATTACAAATTTTCAAAAACCCAATCGCACCAATTAGGTACTTTCCTATGCAATACACAGCCATTATTGTAGAAAATGCATCAAGTACTGTAATAATAGTGTGTTTGATTCTGTTTACATTAAGCTTAAAGTGCATATACCTTCAAAGTTCAAATGAAACAACAATGAAAGGCGACATTGTTATTACAATTCACTATTGATCTAGTAACTACAATACCAAATAACCAAAGACAATTGGAGTACAAGTGACCAATCTTTGACAAGATTGAAGACAACGGCAGGAAAAAGGAAGAAAATGAAAACAGAAAAGAGAACAACACAGCTGTATATGGACAATATTGAAGATAAAATGTTCCCTGATCAATGGGAGTTTATTTCAAATACAATTAACAAAAAACTTACAAATACATGAAATTGTTTCAATAATACTAATCAAATGGCATTTCTAATCTATAATAATCTTAATCCAAGTCTCAGGATCCTTGATTATGAGCATGTGAGATAAAATATGTCTTTAACTAGCATCTTGAAAAAATTAAATAAAAAGATAAGATATATAGTTTGTTGTTCTTCCAGGTGTGATATTGAAAACCTAATTACACAAAAACAAAAATAAGGTCACTTCCGTTAATCCTTTTCTATCTGCAGAAAGAATGCCATGAGCTAATTGAAATTATTTACAACCTTGCCTGCATGACAGCTAAAGAATCAATAATCTAGATACCTATAAACTGCATCAGCTCAGCAACTTCCAGTGCATCAAGTCTACCTTCAACTATTGTCAATGGTTCCAACCATCCAGATTCATGTATTACCATCACACGATTCACATCCCAATAAAACTATGTCGCTAGTCATATTAACATGTCTGAACGTTCGTCAAGTAACAATGGACCAATGGGCGTATTGAGCTTAAACGGCCAACTGACTAGGTGAAATTTCAAAAGTTTTGCACTCAACAGGACAGGAATTGTTGATCCATATGGTTTCTTTTATAATAAAATTGGGACAGAAACAAAAATACACAATGCGAATGGAATAATCACAAAAAAGAAGAAGATGAAGGAAAGAAAGAAAGATCACCTTTGTTCTAGAGCAAATGTTCATGTAATTAGATAGAAGTTTCTTCATTTGTTCCTTTTCATCCCTTCTATAGGCAGACACCACTTCACCATTCGCTTGACTTGCAGGCAATTTTCCCACTGCAGAATACAATTACAAAAAATAAACATAATTCAAAATGAATTTCAACATGTTTGGTTTCAGAGAAAATGTAAAAGAAAATGAACCGAAATGGTGATTCTCTATTTTTCATGACTTAAAACACTACTAATTGATTGATGAACTCATTGGGTGAGAATTGTGTCTTTTTTGGAAACAAACACGGATTTTTTTTTTTTCATTTAAAAAAAGCGGCATAAGAGTCGACGATCTACTTCATTCCCTTCTCCCTTTCTCGGCAGCCAAACGGAAAAAACCCCCACGGAATACAATCGACAAGTTTCCAAACACAAACGCACCCAAACACATACCAGAGAATTCAAAGAGAAAAAACTACGACGCCCATCTGACCATTCCAAAAATTTGCAGAGAGAGAGAGAGAGAGACAGAGACTCACAGAGGGTGGGAATCACGGGAGAAGGTTGATGAACATGAAGAAGGCAAACTTCCCTGTTCCCAAATTGCTCGAAAGTCCATCTGAGCAACGCACTTACCTTAACCATCGACTTGCCGACCGCCACGTACACTATGTCGCCTCTTTCTTCCACAATATCCGGCAGCTCAGACGTCAGCGGCCGACTCGCCCGGTAAGACCCATGTCGGAGACTCGCCGAAGGTGAAAACTCTGAAAAGCCGTCTCCGTCCGGGCCCGGAGGCGGTGACGGGCTCAAAAGTTTCATACCTTCTCCGCCGCTAACCGTGCAAAATAGAATGCGCCAATTACCGGTGACGGCGCTTTCAGGGACTGGAGGAGTTCGAGGGCAACTCAAATGAGAATAATAAATAATAAAAATCAAACTGAGATAATAAATAAAATCAAACTAAGATTTCAAAGAATGATTTTTCCCCTAATGCAACCTTGACTTTTACTGACTCTCTATCGGCTAAAAATGGATCGGAAGCTGCCACGAAGAGAGAGAGAGAGAGAGAGAGAAATTGAAAATGGAGGAATTTGTTTCTTTGTTTATTGAGAAGTTTAGAGGTTAGCAAGGATGCTGACAGGTTCTACGACTGAGCGGGGAAGAAGACGCAGTGGGGTATATGCCAGCGATACTCCATCTGGACCGTAGGGCACTGCATTCACTGCACATCGATTTCGATCACCTAACTATGTACGATTCCTTTTGGTTATCCTTTTCGATTAATTAATATACTGATAATGAAAACTCAGATGATCGCCGACGAATGATGTTGATCAGATGGTTAGTTTTAAATGCAGCTGAGGGCTCCACTGATTTGATTTGCAGCTTCGGGGAGGGGTCTTTCTTAGAGTTTTTTCCCCCATTATCTTTTTTAAAAAAAAATATATCAAATAATATTCCTTTTGGGAAATATTTCTCAGAATGACTCTCACATAATCTTACTACTCCAAGCAGCGAAATTTAAATAAATCTCACTACTCCAAATAGCAAGATTTGTCACGTGTTGACATTAAGTAAATTTCACTACTTTGAATAACGAGATTTGGTTGTCACGCGTCTCTGCGAGAGGGTCTGGCATAGATTTTCTGTGCTGTACACCTAATTTTGTTTTCTGAATTATTTGAGTGAAGATTAATTATTAATTTAAATTTTCACTTATATTTTAATTTAGTTAAATCTCGCTACTTGGAGCGAGATTTTTTGTGCACCAGGTTTTCATTATTAATTAAATTGTTTTCTGAATTATTTGAGTGAAGAATCAATTATTAATTAAAATTTTCACTTATAATTTACAATTTGTAATTTAGTTAAAAATGTTTTTTTATCAAAAAAATTAATATAACAGTTATACACTATAAATATACACTAATTATATTTAATTAAATAGGGAAATCTTTATATATTTTATTGAGTAGGAAATATTTAAATATTAGCATGTTCTATTTGTTGCCGCTATCTCTAACACAAAGAGAGTCGATGATCTATCAATTTATCATACTGTTCCTTTTGATGGAGTTAAGATTTTAATTTCCGCATTTCTGGCATTTTGTATTTTGTGTTTGTTCCTTTATTATCCTCTCTCTCTCTCTCTCTGTTTCTGTCCCACCATTTTTTTCCTATAAATTCTAACGTCATTTTTTTTATTGATATGGGTGTTTCGATTTTTTCTATTAAGGGTTAATAATTTTTTTAAAAAAAATTGGAATGATTAAGAGTAGAGAATAAAATATTGATCATGAGAATAACTAAAAGATTGGGATATGCCTCCATTAATTTGGATTGTTAAAGGATTGGGATCATGGCTGCCTCCATTATTTTGTCTCTCCATGTGTCAACTAATATATTACTCATTAGTCATTACTATAATTAATTTTGTTCCTTGTGAGCAGTCAGGTTGTAGGATGACCGTCTATATGGCTTATAGGATGAACAGTTTGCTTGGCTAACCAGGTAAGGAAACCGCTTTTATGGCTTATAGGATGAACAATTTGGCTAACCAGGTAAAGACTCTGACCTCTAAAGAAGATGAAACATGCGAGGATGATAAATTAAAGCAAACTTCAAAGAAAAAAGTGTACAATGGTAGCAATAAGAACAATACTGTTGCTATAAAAAAAGGACATCTTGGGTTTCTTAAGGTTAACATGGATGGATTGTCAATAGGGAGGAAAGTGGACCTAAATGCTTCTTCTATATATGCTACTTTAGCCCAAGCACAAGAGGACATGTTAGATAATCCAACCACAAACATCACTTCCATTCGTAAGTGTAATCTTTCTTTTTTATATTTTTTATTTGTAATGTATAATTTACTTATTTTCTATAAATTCGATCTTAAATGTTTTGATGTGAAACTATTATTAAATCATTGTTGCACCTCAATCTAACGACTAACTTTTAGAACCAAGTGGTTTAAGATGACATAAACATTTTGATAATCAAGATCAAATTAGTAGGACTAGGACGGTAATGAGTTGCATAGATAATGTCTTTCTAGTTTTAAAATGTAATTATGATTGTGTAACTAGGTTCGAGTGGAGAGAGTGAGCAATCAAGAAAGGCCACCAAGTTTTTAAATGGATCATCTGAATTCGTGCTCACTTATGAAGATAAGGAGGGGGACTTGATGCTCGTACGAGATGTTCCTTAGGAGTATGCACCTTTCATTTCGTTTTAAATGATTATACTATTGCAATATATTTATACTTATGTATATATGTTTTTGTGAATGAGTCTTTGTGTGTATATATGCACATATTTATGACCGATGTTTGTATATGCACTACTAAGCCCTAAATGGCATCCCATCAAATGACAAGACTAGCCTTGTGGAAGAGTAGTTGGTCTATTTCGAGCAACATTTTAAGGTGTAAGAGCAGTAGCTCCACTACTAGTAACATAATATTAAATATTTTGGACCATGCTTTTAAGGCTTGTTTCATTCAAATTCTTAGATACTTTGGACAGGCAGAGTCCTGTTTACAAATTGAGCATATCCATCCACGCACCTATGCAAAGAAAACATTCTTCAAATTTAATGGAACTTGTATGTTCACAACGTTACATTCACAAGATTCGTATACATTCAACCTATCAAAACACTACTAATTTCGGCAGAGTCCTATTTACAAATTGAGTATATTCATCCACGCACCTGTGCAAAGAAAATATTCTTCAAATTTAATAGAACCAGTATGTTTACAACGTTACATTCACAAGATTCGTATACATTCAACCTATCAAAATACTATACTAATTTTTGCAAAGTCCTGTTTACAAATTGAGCATATCCATCCACGCACCTGTGTAAAGAAAACATTCTTCAAATTTAATGGAACCAGTACGTTCACAACGTTACATTCACAAGATTCCTATACATTCAACCTATCAAAACACTATACTAATTTCGGTAGAGTCTTGTTTACAAATTGAGCATATCCATCCACGCACCTGTGCAAAGAAAACATTCTTCAAATACAATTGATACCAGTATGTTCACAACGTTACATTCACAAGATTTGTATACATTCAACCTATCAAAACACTATACTAATTTCGGCAGAGTCCTGTTTACAAATTGAGCATATCCATCCACGCACCTGTGCAAAGAAAAAATTCTTCAAATACAATTGATACCAGTATGTTCACAACGTTACATTCACAAGATTTGTATACATTCAACCTATCAAAATACTATACTAATTTCGATAAAGTCCTATTTACAAATTGAGCATATCCATCCACGCACCTGTACAAAGAAAAAATTCTTCAAATACAATTGATACCAGTATGTTCACAACGTTACATTCACAAGATTTGTATACATTCAACCTATCAAAATACTATACTAATTTCGATAAAGTCCTGTTTACAAATTGAGCATATCCATCCACGCACATGTGCAAAGAAAACATTCTTCAAATACAATTGATACATGCTTGGCACTTTACATAGGGGTCCTCTATAGATTCAGAATTAAGAACAAATACAATATGTACAAATGATATATTCTAAACAAATACATGATGTACAAATGAAGTAATCAAATAAATACATTTTGTACAAATGAAGTAATGAACAAATACATTATGTACAAATGAAGTTGTAAACATATATATGATGTACAAATGAACATATACATGATGTACAAATGAAAGAATGAACATATGCATGTTGTAGAAGTGAAATAATATGACAATCATCGCCTACTCGGTGCTACAGGGAGGTCGTCTCCGGTGTTGGGGTGGCTGCCGTTTGCATCTGAATTCACCTGGCTGCTCGTCCACGTCTGGCGTCCGGTCACGTCGATGTGCTGCATGTCTGTCGTCTCCGCCCATAAGTACTGGATAATCTACCTCCGGGTGAAGCGGACAGGGAGCTATGTCGTATGTAGTCTCTGGACGAGTCTGAGGTGGCAACCCGGGTACGTCCACCTTCTCTGCATCGAGAGGGTCGTCTAGAAGGTACGACATCAACAGGGTCGCGGCAGAGTCAGATCAATAATCCACCAGTCTACTGGAGGGTCCCGCAATATCAACGGTTGTCGATGGGGCATACGGTGCGGACGGCCCGAATACCTACTCCTTATGTACAATGGGCGGTAAGAAGGCCGGACTCGATGGACGACTGGAGCTAGCTGCTCGAACACCTTGTACTGGAGCTGCTCAACCACCTCGTGGTGCCAGGGGCCAGCTTGGGGTAGGGATCTGTCGCCCATCCTCGTAGACAATGTCCAAACCAACTCTCGCTAAATCGCTCAGAGCGGGGTCTGATGATAGTACGTCGACTTGGTGTAATACATCAGCCTGTAGCATACGAAAATAGTGGTTACGACATTGAACTGTTAATGTAAACGGTAACAAATTAGGTATGTGTTTGAGTATACGTACGAGGCTCATGTAGACCGCCGCGGTCCTATCTACGAAGCGACGTGTGATCGACCTGTACCACGTATAATACGGATCCTCCTGACCCATCGGGCCGTCCGCCTCCACTCCCTGTACAATGTAGTCCCGCCTATGTCCCCACATACTCATGTACATCACGTGCTCAGCAGCCCAATTTGTGTTCCCTCGACCACGACCATCAATCTCGTGCAGGTCGTTCCCACGTACATCGACCCCCGAAATAGAGAAGCAGTCTCGGATGCCCTGTCAAAAGCCAAACTGGCTCATCACTTGGTTTGGGAGATGCCACTCGATAATATGAAAACATATGAGTGGCACTCGAGTAAACCATAAGTCGGACCCAACTGCATAGTCAGTTTGTAGGTCGGCTAAAATGTCATCCGTGTATAGCGCCCGTACAAACTACGCGTAAACATATGGTAAATGTAAGAGGTGGGTAGGGATATCTACAAAGAACGCAAAATACTATCAATACACATGACCGAGACTACCTCATGCTCCCGGTGCATGTCTAACTCGAATCTGTACCAGGGCAACGTGTGTTGCACAACATTAGGCGCCAACAACTTATCCCTCCACCTGTACAAAATAAAACGTAAGTGAAAAAGGTGTAACGACTAGTACATAGTACGACTCAATATTCGTACCACTTATATAAGGAAAGGATTGTAAGTGGAGTTACTAACCTCCACGCGAGTGGAGCTGGGTCAATCGGGCGTCCGTCCTAGTCCCTTTGAATAAGATGCCGGAGACTACGACGTGTAGGATCTAACGATGTGAATCTCTCCCACGCCCAAACCTGCAATAAGCAGAGTGCTCCTCCGATCTGTGAGTGAGAAACGTCAGCAGCGTGGCACATCTCCCGGTACAGTCACGCCAACGTCATAGAGCCATAACTATACAGGCGTATCTTTGCTCGCTCCGCGAGGAGTGGAAGGAATATCAAGTGCACGTAACTCCCCAAGAGGTCGCAGAACAGCGTCCCACATATCAATCACAGCATGTGGGCACGTGTGTGGCATGCTACTGTGTGATTAGCGGCAGCTTCCGGGAGCTGGAGAAACAGCTTGCCCTCGAGAAACCGCATGCGAATGCGGGCACCAACAAGCTCACCACCTGGAGGCACCACTCCTAACAATCTCTCGCACATGCGGCGGAGTGCTCCCCCCTAACCGGTGCCTCCCTCCTGTACTGGTCTAGCAGTACGACCACTGACAGGCAACCCATCAATCGGCAGCCCAAACAACACTATGACATCTTGTAAGGTGATAGTCGCCTCCCCGTGCGGCAAATGGAACGTGTGTGTCTCCGGCCTCCATCGCTCCCCCAACATGGTCATGAGATGCCAATCCAACTGGATATGGCCAATATGATATATCCTATAAAAGCCCACGTACTGTATCCAATCAACAATACGGGGGTCTGTGCCTATCCTTTTGTGTACGCTCTGACTGCCCCCTCGGCAATATAACACGTTAGCATGTGAATCGGTCCATGCCCGACTGGACCGGTGACGATCGCTAATAATCAGAACACTAGGATCGGACGGCCCTAGATCGATCCTGCAAACAAGAGAGCATAGTTAAAGCGTTAACATAAAAATCATCAGAATTAAGTATCTGTCACGACTGCTTTGTAGGGTGGAACTGAACAGAAATCTTAGGTTTTATCCTAGATGTGTACAACTAAAAATATCTCAACGAGCTTTTTTTTTCTCAAGATGCACTATTCCCCATTGATGAATAGAGTAACTGAATTGCTCAAAGGCAGCCGATAGCATGGAAGGAGATATGTTCACCGAAAAAGGAAGGCGGCTTGGAAATCTTAGATTTGGAATCTAGGAATAAGGCTCTCCTTACTCGAGCCCAAGATCATGAATCTTTGCCTAAATGGATGCAGCTGACTTATTTATAATCGCCTTGGTTAGAAGGAGGAAGTAGTATGACAGCTAAAAACTTGTTGAAATTATGGGGCTACAAGTTGGCAAATTTCTTCATCTATTGCATATGGAACGTGTGTGAAACAAAGAGATAAAAGTAGTATGACAAAAGATGTTTGGAAATGTAATAGTATTCTTAAGCACCCATAATCTTATGGTTGACGTGTGGCAGCACCCATAATCATTCTTTCGCCCCTTTTATGGCAATTAAATGTGTAGGACACATCATTTAATTTATAAGTGATAGGTCAGTGCGAAGGTCTAGCTGCATCCCCAAGTTGTGTCCTTCTCGGACATCTCGTGCGGTTATGTCCTTCTTGACGACATATGCTACACGTGATATTTTTCCTACCTTCTCGAGCGTCCATCTCGTTGTGTATACATGAGCTCCTAGGCCAACCTTTATGTCAAGCATATACAGGATTTGCTTGCAAATTCGACAACGAGGAAGCTGGCCAATGTGCCTCATGCATAATCGGATGAAAATACGCAGCATATGTCGCATAGTGCTCGGCAGTGCTCCAATATGGCTCAACATACTGGCTTGCATTTAGCCGTGTCTCGGCGAAGGCTGCGAGAAGGTGAGAGTAAGGATAGTGTAAAGATTGCCACATCCCGTATGAGCATTCGCGCCTCTGGATGCTCAAAGTTTGGACATTGTTTCCTTTATGGGGTCCCTACTGCGCAGTCGTGATGCTAAAAGTACCCCTAGATCGGTTGAATGTCGTGACTCGATGTTCAGTCGCCTTCAACTTCCTTTTTTCCATCGCTAGAAATATATGCGAAGTCAACATATTTCTTCCAGATATTGCGTTACGAGAAGCCTCCCGTCGATTATTAAAATAATGTGCAACGCGATAAAATGTTAGTTGTACAATGGCCATTATGGGAAGGCTACGAGCACCTTTTAGGATGGCGTTGAAACATTCGACTAGGTTAGTGGTCATGTTCCCATACCTCTTTCCACCGTCGTGGAACTGAGTCCACATATGAGGAGGGATCTGATCGAAGAACGACTTGGCTGGCTCTCCACCCTCATCGAATATCCTCTCCATCCACTTGTCAAATTTTCTCACCCTATGCTCCCTTCTCGCTTACTCAGTCATTCACTTCAGATTGACACTCCGCACTTTCGTATTAAAGTTGCTCACCATATGCCGAAGGCAGAATCAGTGGTGCGCATGTGGTGGTTGCCAATCAGGATTGCGCTGCATTGCAGCGATAATCCCTGGATGCCGATCTTAGATGAGGCAAATGTCGTCTTTGTCGGTAATGGAACATAGACAACACAGAAACCAATTCCATGTGTCGAGGCTTTCCCCTTGCACAATAGCGAATGCAAGGGGAAATGCCTATTTGCATCTGGGCACATCGCAATAAGGAGTTTGCCCTTGTACTTCTCGCACAAGTGTGTCCCATCCACACATATAACGGGAGGGCAGTGATGAAAACCCTAAATGGATGCTGCAAATGACCAAAATACAAATACGAAGGTTGCGCTGTTCATGCTACCTGGAATAGGAGTCGACCTCCACCTGACTATAGTCCTAGGATTGTATATGCGCACTGCTTCCATCCACTTCGGTAACGTTTCATAGGATTTCTCCCAATCACCGAATACTTGGGCTATTGCCTTCTGTTTGCCTAACCAAACCTTCTTATAAGAGATTGAATACCCGAATCGATGATCTATGAACTCCTTCAATGTAGCGATTGACGTCGACGGGTCTCCCCTTATCATATTCACTATCTCCCCGGCAATGAGGGACGACGTGATTTGGTTATGGTCCTGCGACAGAAGTTCATTCAGACACGTGTGCGGACCACCATATTGGATGATTTCGAATAAACGGTGTATCATCCGATACATGACATGCAATCTCCACGCGCAATCGTGGTCCTTACACCTAGCAACCCATAAATTAGGGGTAGATCGCACGACATGGAATTCATGGTGGGTGCGAGCGTGATATATTCGCACTACGGCGATCAGCTGATCCTTCGATCCGAAGAGCATCCCCTTACTCAACTCAGAGGATTCTTCCCAACGAGTCACACGTATAGGAAGCTCATCCACCGCAATTAAATCTGTAGCATCTAGGTCAATATGATCGTACATTGGAAGCTCGCCCATGAATTGGGGGTCAAACGTTGCGTCGTCCATGTCACGATGGGGTAAGTTCACATCATCTGGGACATCATTTAACCCTTCACCCATTTCCTACTCATGCATGTCTTCGTCTTCAAGATGAACAACATTTGTAATGTTCATGCCCTCATCCAATGTGTCGTTCGCAATGATGAACAATGATGCTGGTCTCGCACTCGGGACGTCTTCGCAAACTCCCTGCGAAAATGTGTCAGGAACAAGTGCTTCGTACGCCGACGGTTCGAATGACGATCCTGGATATTCGTTAAAATCGACCGTAGACATAGCACGAACCTCCACACCAATATCGAGGTGATTTTTTTCGGTGTCTTCACCGACTTCATCCAATTGCTCCGCAGGCGCGTTTGGTTGCCTAACCACGATTATACCCATTTGAGGAATGGTCTCGACATACAATTGCACCGTTAAATATGTCTTACCGGTGCAGTGTGCGTCTAATACAATGTGCAACTCATAATCATATGATATAGGAATAGCCTCGTAGAAGGTTGTATTATTTAACCCTCGCAAAGAGTATTTTGGGGTCACCCGCAATGCATATTGATTTGGATCAATATGAAAACATTTATATATCTTCGTATATAATTTATTTAATTTACACCTAGGGCCAATTCGAATAGGTCGAACTGGCGAACTACTATACCTAACACCATCTAATCCAATTATGATGTTCCCTCTCTATATAATAATACCGTCACCAGAGCACTGCTTGAGCTTCCTACCATTTAGATCAACGATCGGGAAATAAAAAAAAAACCTACGCAAAACAAAATTGTATGTATAAGTGATATGTGTTACTTATAGCTTAACGAAATAACTATAAACCAAATAGATGTATATAAAGTCTAATGAATCAATGAACTTAGAGTTTGGACCTAACTTTCCCACCAAGAAAATAAATAGATGAATTAAAAGTCTATGAATAAACAAACTCTAGAGTTTGGAGCTAACTTCAATTTCCACCAAGAAAGCAAACAAATTAATTGAATAGTCTAATGAATAAACTCTTAAAACATTAATGTCTATTGATTTTCCCCATATGACATATACTTAAGATTTTTCCAAAATGGTACTTTAACTTAGAATCCAAAGAACTATGAAATTGTGCTCTTAAGTAATTTTACCAAAGAAAGATTAATTGTTGTTTAATAATTTTCTAATTTAAATTCTAAAACACAAACTGAAAATAGGTTAAAAAAATTTATGAATACTAGAGTTTGGAGCCAACTTTCCCACCTATAAATCAAATAGATGTATACAAAGTCTAATGAATCAATGAACTTAGAGTTTGGACCTAACTTTCCCACCAAGAAAATAAATAGATGAATTAAAAGTCTATGAATAAACAAACTCTAGAGTTTGGAGCTAACTTCAATTTCCACCAAGAAAGTAAATAGATTAATTGAAAAGTCTAATGAATAAATTGTTAAAACATTAATGTCTATTGATTTTCCCCATATGACATATACTTAGGATTTTTCCAAAATGGTACTTCAACTTAGAATTCAAAGAACTATGAAATGGTGCTCTTAAGCAATTTTACCAAAAAAAGATTAATTGTTGTTAAGTAATTTTCTAATTTAAATTCTAAAACACAAATTGAAAATAGGTTAAAAAAATTTACTTCAAACTAGATTCAGTACTCATCAATACGATATTCTATTATAAGTTTGATCTTTAAAAAAATAAAAATTTATAGATTCATTGCACCTTGGTAAATCTTTAATTATATATATAATTAGATAGGTTGATTAACAAAGTTATTCATGAGCTTCATTAGTAGTGCTGCATATGTCATATGGTTTAATTATTGTTCATTATTGGGGCCTAACTTTTAAGATGGGACATGCCGCAAACCAAATCAAATAAAACTTGTCAAAGATAATTTATTATACTAACTCTAATTTAGTTGTTGTAGAAAATGAAACAAGTTCTATATGATGCTATATAACATGTACTGCTATTTTATTTTTTGGCTAGATTAATTAGGGCTACGCTTATAAGTCTAGAATCTAATTAGATTCTTTGCCTCTTGTTCAAAATTTTTAATGTTAAATAATTACATAGTTGGCCCATCTATTATAAACAATAAATGAAGAATAATCAAAATTTTCAGCAAAAAAAAAAAATCCAACTATGAATATTTATCAAATTGAATTTAAGTTGTGTATTTTGCATTATAAGATTCCCAAATACATAAGATATCCATAACATTTTTTTGCACCAATAAGGAAAAGCTCTAATAAACATTTGAAAAAGAGCACAATTGACCTATCTATTATGAGCAATATATAAATAAAAAGTGATCAATTTTTTAACATAAAAAGAAATTAAGAATATGTATCAAATTAAATCTATATCCTAAAAATTTCAATCAATATCAAAATTTTTCTTAACAAATACATACTAATTAATCCAATTTACTATCGATTTGGTTTGCATTGTTAAATTTCTAAAAATAGACTTGATTAACATACACCCCCACGCACACAAATTCACCATCCCTTTTCTCTTTTCACTTTTGGAATTTTAGAAGTTCGAATTCCATGCCAATAATAACAATAGTTCGATTCTAAAACAAAATGATAAACTAGAGCACTAGCGTTACATATTAAAACAAAATTGTAATATTATTTTAGATCTATTATACATTACTTAGATAGAGAACTAGAAAGAAAGAAAAAAAACACCCATTATATATAAAACCTTATCTTCTAGATTGAATAGTTCAAACATCATTAAAACCTATAACATCATGCCTTCAAATCACAATGAATCTATAAATTAGAATTTATTGTTGTTCATATTGTATGAAATCACATAAAGAGATGGAAAGAGAGAAAAAAAAAATTTCAACACTCTTAAACAAAAAAAATTACATATTCTGGGTAGTACCATAAAAAATAAAATTCAAATACAAAAATAGAAATACTAACCTTAAAGAAAAGCGCTTCCGAACAAAACTTTCTACAGTCTAAACTCAAAGGCTCTCCGATTATCAAAGGCTTTCGATCAAACAAAATTAATTTCAAAAATTATGAACCAAACATTGAAAATATGTCTTAGCCCACCTCGAGTTTATATACGCACGCCCGTTTGAAGCTCACTCGTGGCAACTGTCACCTGCGCTCCGGAGTTCTTCAACGGTAACCTGCAGCGCTGCTCTTCCCCTCTACAAAGGTACTACTCTGTTCGCGCATGGAAGGAGGAAGAACGATTGAGATTAGTCTGAAGCAGATCTCGCTACTTGGAGTAGCGAGAATTGCCACGCGTCAATAGCCGGGTGGATGGACATTTCAAATCCGAAACAAATCTCGCTACCCCAAGTAGCAAGATTTGCCACGCGTCAAACGGTGGGTGGCCGAGCATTAAGTATCCGAGATTAAATCTCGCTACTTGGAGTAGTGAGATTACGTCAGAATCATTATGGGAAATGTTTCCCAGAAATGGGTATTATTTAATATATTTTTTTTAAAAAAAAGATAATCCGAAAAAAAAAACTCGTCTTTATTGCTTCATTCCCAATTCCCAAACTCACCAAGTGGAAACACGTGTGATGTAGGATATTAAATAGTAACTAATTATTTATTTTTACAATAATAAAATTTATCAAATAAAAAATTTGGATTTGAATGAAAATGTTAGTTTCCTTAGCTACAATTTTAACTTCGCAAAGTTGTAATAAAATAAAAATTAATAATTAGAAATTAAAATGAAGGGAAAAAAAATATTTAGTTTGACACAAATAAGAAATGGCAAGTATATTGTCAATGCAAGTATGACCATTTTACAAATTAATCTCAACATAAAAAAGATTATGATAAACTTTCTTACGACAAGTTAATCTCATAAATATTCTTAAACTTTTAGTATGATGATTGGGTTTATGGTGCATTTATAATTGTTTAGCTAATCACTAATTTTAATTTTCAATTACTTTTGAAAATTGTTCTCTTAGTTGAACAACACTCTTGTCAGTTTTAAAAAACTTTATTATTGTTTTATAAAATGTATGAAAATATTTATTTCAGTTTGGAAAGTAGTAATCATCATGGAGCGATGCCATCTCGGACTGACGTCTCTCCATGTCATTGAGGATGGTTTCGATCATCACTCTTTTAATTTCTTTTTTCTATTGACATGTGCATTGTGATCATAATTTTTTTAGACTATCGATTACTTTTTATCTTTTTAACAATTATGAAGAGGCTCTTGACTTTTTTAACCATTTGCTTTTTTAGAAAATTAAAGCACACGATTCACAATTATTAAAGTAGGTAGAAGAGGAGGGTATGGGAGGAAATAAAAGGAAGGAATTTACCTTAGATTCAATTTGCGAAACAAAATCAAAGGGAATATAGTGAAATATGGATTTAAGAGGATAATACAAAAATCAAGTAGTAAGTTCAACTTCGTTCCATTCCTTCTTTTATTTTTTTTTACGTGAGATGACATGATTAGATTTACCTTTGTTAAGAAGTTTTAGTCTAAGGATTTTGTTTGAGAATATAAAAAGAAGAGAATATTCTCTCTATATTCTAAACGCTACTAATGATAAAAAAAATTGCTATAATATGATTAAGAATTTAAAAGTCAAAGATTGATGACAATATTAATTTATTATATATATATTTATTTTCTTTTTTATTTTTTTAAATTTATATATATATATGATATACCTCAAATATATCACCTATCCTAAAGAGAAGGTCTGTGTCCAACATTAATAGGGGAAATCACATACAAAGTCAATCGCTCAACCAGAGTCATTGACGCTGACCATATATTGACCAAAGTGATCTATGCTAAGCACTATAAATGACAAATCTACCAAGGTCAAACCTGACCAGTATAAAAGGGGTACTACGAAAAGGTTAAAGTATCTTATTTTAACTCAATTTCACTATTACTTATAACTTCTTTTAAAGCACTCCCTTACTTAGTTGTCAGAGAAATCCATCGGAGTATACCTCGTGTCCTCCAAGTTGTGTCGATTTTCATCCTTTTCAGGTGATCGGGATCAGAAAACTCGCCAGAGGTTAGATTGACATTTTTGATAGCAACAATATATATATATATATATATATATATATTCTTTTTTCTTACAACATTTTTCAAGAAGATAATTTTGGAGGAAATGATGGAGTAAATTAACAATGATTCTCTTATTCTCTTTAATAATCAAGTAAAAGTATTTTGAATTCCTCTTCCTTCCACCATTCTCTATTTTTTGATTCTTTTCCTTTTGAAGAACCTTGCAATTTGACAGGCTAAGGTTTCAATGGTTGAAGTTTAGAACTTCTAGTTTGGAAGTCTTAACGACTGAAACCTAAGAGATGTGGGAAGAGGCCTGAGATGGTCACCATAGCTCTTCCCATATGGACTTCCAATCAATCCAAAAAGAAACAAAAAAGAAAAAATTAATTGAGAATGTTTGTTCATCTTGTTAGTTTAATGTTTGTTCATCTTGTTAGTTTCGCACTTATACACACATACACAAACACACGTTAAGTCCGATGCACATGTGTTACATGTGAAATATATAAACACAACACATAAATACTAAGTTAGGTGTGCATGTGTTACACGTAAAATAATTTAATTTACGTATAGACAAATACTTAATTTTAAATAAGCCATTTATTTTAAAAGTAAGATATATTATAATTTTTATATATTAAATGACAACCAAAAAGAAAGCTCAATATGCAAATTGAAAATTGAGTATTAATTACTTTTGCTATGAGTTTATTAAATATATACGAAAACCTAAAACTAAAGGTTTTACCATAATTGTAAATTTAGAAAGATGCGAAAGCAAAAGACTATAAAGTTGTTCTTGTAGTTGAATAACTAGAATTTTAGTCCGTCTTTACATGGATAATTTAGTGTTTTGAAGATCCCTATCATATTGATTAAAACTTTTGTATTTATTATTGCTTTCATTGCTACTCCTCCATTACACATTAGGGAGCTTTTAAGAGAAAATTTTCAAGTTTTTTAAGTTAAAGACTACTCTTATTTTTCAATAAATTATTTTATTTTATTGTTAAGGAATGAACCTATTCACGATAAGTTAGGTGTAGCTCATATAAAAAATAAGATAAGAGAGGGACGACTCACATGGTATGGTTATTTTCAACATAGGTCACATAATGCGCCAGTGAGAAAGAGTGAGTTTGTTATTGTCGGGCGCAGTAGAAGGGGTAGGGGTAGACCTACAATAACTTGGGAGGAGATAGTAAATAAGGATTTAATATCTCTGAATCTATCAAAAGAAATGATATATGATTGCATAAATTGACAGAAAAAAAATTTATATAGCCAACCCTACCTAGTGGGACTTAAGGCTTGGTTTTGTTATTGTTGTCCGTAATTTTTTTTTTCTTCAGATATTACAATACCACCATCACATTAATTGTATTTTCTAAGAATGTTTATCTATTTTACTCATTTTAAATACTTTTAAATACCTTACAACTTTTTTTACCAAACATTCAAATTTAATTTTTTTTCTATCTAATAGCTTATTTTTCACTGTGGGGATCAAAACATTTTAAAAATAATATTAGTAACTTCCTTTTTAGTAACTCCTTTCTAAAAGATTCTTTGAAAAAGTCGGAGAGGGACCAAACTAATTCTAAGTATTTTTTGAGAAATAATGAGGGATTACTTCTACGCACTTATAGTTAGCTATTTTTCATAGGCAAAGGTAAATTTGTAACTTTAAACAAGTTATGGGCACGATGGTCGGTCATTTATTAATTAAGAATTAATGAAAAAATATTATTAAACAACTAATATTATAACCATAAATTAATAGTAATATTATTTTTAATTAGAAAGTAATTATCATATATTTTTATTTTAAAAAATGTTTAAAATATCGATTAAATGTCCATTAAAATTAACATTAATTATGAAATATTTACATTGTTAATTAAATATATTACTTTTTTACACTAATTTTCAATTAGGCAATATTTAAGATTTTAGCTCAAAATTTCAATTCAAAATTAATTTCTTAAGATGGCATTTAATAATTTAAATAAGATTTTAATTAACATAGATATTAACTAGTTTTTTAGTTATAGAACATTAAATATTTTAATTTAATTAAAATTTTATTCTATTTTAATTAGAAATATTGAAAATGCTTATAAACACATTAATTAAATTTTTTAATTAAAATTTTGATTGAAAATGTCACTTACTTTTAGGGTTATTTGTGAGCCAGAGTTGTCATTGTGCACAAATTTTCAACCAAACCAATTAGGTCAATTGGAGAAAAAACTCAAACCTAAGTCGAACCGTAGTGGATGCAGTTTGGATCGGTTTGATATTCAAGTGGACTGGGTTAGGTTGACAATTTATTTATTCATTTATTTATTTATTTTAAAAAAGAAGCAAATAAAATTTAAGAGTATTAGTAAGGTTGAAATTTTACAAACACATGTATATTGTTGATGACTCGAAACATAAGAGATTGAATCGGAAAGAGTTTCTCTAAACAACCTCAACTTCAAAGCAACACCCACAACATGCAATGCTCAACCTTCTTTCCCTTTATTTTTGTTGTTTACTTTACTATTTTACCATTATATTTGGATCGATTTGGGTTGGGTGGTTTGCACCCTCAATCCATCATCCGACCCATATATTTAGTTGTAATAAAATTACAACCCACAACTCAGCCCAAACACTTCCGAAACTATTCTCTGTAGGCAGTTTGAATCGGATGGATCGAGTTGGTTAGTTCTATGAACACTTGTACTCTGTTAATTTGTCAATTGGACAATCTTGAAAATATCAATTTAAAATGTTGTTAATTAAAAAAAATTTAAACATGAATTTTACAAATAACCACATAAAACAAAAAATGTAAATTTTATAAAAACTATATAATTCAATAAAAGATTATTAAACAAAAACATACCTTTTAAAATTAAGCAAAAAAAATTCTTAATACATGTAACAATCCTCAAAAATATATAAGAAAAATATTAAAGTTAGGTTAACAAATACAAGATACAATTAAATTCAAATATAATCTAATTTCAATTTTAAGAAGTACAACTTATTAGAAATAAAATAGGCAAAATTTGAAATTAAATAACATACCTCAAGACACAGAATAATCATTTCAAGACTTCAAATGAAAAAGGAATTATATGGATGATACGATTGATGAGGAGATTTGGCTATCAAAATGGGTTAATATAGAGCACAAACTGGTTATGGTTGAAAATTTATTTTAAAGAATTCTTGCAATTTTTCATAAGTTTTTTTTTTAAATTTTTTTCAGGGGTAGTTTTTATTATTTAAACAAATTTCAACATCGAAGTTTTTATTGTTTTTTTAATAACTGGTTTGAATTTTTTTGACAATAAATTATTTGAAGTCAATTATTTTTAAGATGATGATTTACTAATACTTTTTTAAAAAACTTTTTGATTGTTATATTTTGAGATAACTTAATTTGTAGGATAATTTATGGCAGGTTAATTTAGGATATTTGAATATTAAATTATTAATGAACATACTATGTAGTGACCCGAATATTTGCTCTGATACCAATTGTAGTGACCCAAAAATTTCAACAGCTGAAAATCTCAAATGTAAATATCAGACTACTAAAAACTTTTATACAATAATATCTTCAATATCAAATATTATTATCTTTAAAATTTTAAATTCATTAAGAATACAACTAATTTAAGATCTATTCTAAATTACTTTTACTATCCCACCCATGCTTCTGCTACGCTCCTCTAATTTCGGCTAAGCTCCTCAGGGTATCTGAAATGTACGAAAATAAATGAGGTGAGACACCTCTCAGTAAGTAAGGATTAGATTATTATCAGTATGTGGCTCAAATGAGGTTTATTATAAAAATAATTCAATTGATAATTTAACTATTAAAAATTGCCTTTAATTATTGGAAATCATTTTTATCCAAAATAAATATGCATATACCTTTCTTCACATCACATTTTAGCCCTACTACCTGGGCTCCATTCACATACAACAATCAAGCCCACCACATAATTTGAACCACATAAATATACAAATATGCATAATTGAACTCCTTTTGACTTATGCATATCATGTTTAATCCTCATGACCGCGTTGTGCGGTCCGAAAACTGGACTTAGCTTTAGTTGGTCCACCAAAGGTAAATCAAAGGTAGCCCATCTGTAGTGCGATTTGTCTCCCCATCCTGGTCAGAAAACAGGTGGGTACTTCATCTCTACTTAGGTCAAATCCGCTATCCACTGTCAACATTTTCACAATAGTGTGGCTGCACTAATACTTATCTGTAGCTACGGTACTGAGCATCGATCACGCATCCGGCCCATCAGGACTCTTAAAACATATAATTGCAATTTATGCAACAACACAATATAGTGGTCTCATCATTTTCTCAACATGTAATTTGTAACAATATCTCATTAATATATCCAATGAGCCACGTGATCACTATCACACCATATAATAATAATCTCATCATTTTCTATCGTACAATTTGTCATAAATCTCATCAATATTCCAAATCAAACACAGATCAAATATAATACCGTAAAATTCCAATTTGCTCAATTAGACAACAAAATTAAATAAACTCATGCCATATAATTTATTCAATAATTATAATTTCTCAAATTGCCTGCAGAATTTTCAAAATACATACTCTGTAAATTTAATTAAAACGCAGGTATGATCAACTCCCCGTTTTTAAATTTAATCCCCAATATATTTAAATACCCAAACATGATCAAATCCCCGCAGTTCAATTTAATTCCAAAATACTTCCAAAAATGCAAGCATGTGGAAATAATTGAATTAACATACTCAATTTAAATTAGAAATATATTTAAAATAAATCCTGACATAATCTAGTCCATTTACACTAATCCTAAAGCGGTGCTTATGGCGTGCCAATGACAAGGTTTCTCCGGTTAAATTGGTGCACAAAAGCCCGTGGGAAGCAAAAAATATCCTAATAGAAAATATTCCTTCCCCTTGTACGCGCTTTCTATTTGGGAGGGAATCATTTCCCCAACGCACACATGCTTTTCTTTTTTTGAATTTCTTATTTATTTATTTATTTTTATCCAATTTTGTCTTCCCAAGGAAAGACCCGGATTTTAAAAATGAAGCTTGATTCCCGGAAATAGACGGACGTGGACTCAATTAAAAATGACTCAATAAAATTTAATTTTAAATTAAACAACTCAATATCAAAATTTTGAAAGACTCAATTTAAAAATTAAAATGGCTCAAATTGAAAGACTTAGGTTAAAATTTAAAAAACTCAATTTTAAAACAACCAGGACTTATTTTGAAAATACCGAGACTCAACTTAAAAAAACTAGGACTCATTTTTTGAAAATGATCGGAACTCACTCAATTTTGAAGACTCAGGACTCATTTTTGAAAATAAACGGCATTCAATTATTGAAAACAAGCAAGACTTATTTTGGAAAAGGGACTCAATTGGATCCTCCCATTTTCAGGAATAAAGTTAACTTCAATTATGCCGAATCTTCTCAAAAATGGTCTGATTAAAATTGAGGTGTCTTCAATGACTATGATTGAATATTGCCTTTTTAGTTTATTAACAATATGGTGTGTGTGTGTGTGTGTGAGCGTGTCTGTGTATTTTCAACAATATAAAAATAAATAAAATGTACAGCGTAGGAGAGTGGGATCGGGTTTAAAGGAGTAAAAAGAGAGAGTGAAATGTTTACGGGATAAAAGAAGAATATGATACGTAAGAAAGGAAATCATTAACCCTAACTTTCATTGGAAGAATGATTTGAGTTTGGGAGGTTAGAAGCATCAGGCATGTGCAATGAATAAGGTATTTAATTGTTTAATTTGTTAAGTATTACGTAATTTATGTGTTCAATTCATGACTTTATTGGTAAATTATTATTAAAATTAAATTTTAAAAAATAAAAATTTATAAATGATACTGCAGTATGCATAGGACAGTAAATAAAGAATAAAAAAATTAAATTTATTAATTTAGAATAATTTCTTAAAAAAATATGTGGTTAATATATGTATCAGCTCTCACACATTTAATAAATGTGTATTATTTTTTACGAAAGGAAATTAAAAATATTTTAAATTAAGTGGCCATTAAAATTAATATATTGTGGAAATGAATGGAGTCTCAAATTCTAATTTATCTAAAACTATATTTACTTTATGTTCGGAGAAGTTTTGAATTTGAATTTGCATTTGATTTGGACAAGATGTAATATAAAATTATATTGAAACTTGTCCGAACTCATCCAAATCTAAATTTAAAGTCAAAAATCCATGCTTCTAAACACAATGCTAGAATTTATATAATAAAATTATATCCATGCATGATTAGCTTAATTAGGTCGTTCTCTAGGTATTGCTATGGCAAACTAAAAATGCTAACGGCCTTTTAGTTGTAGAAAATATTTTTTTAAAAAAAAAAATTCTAAGAATTATAAAATTTTCAAATTATTTTTTAAAATTTTAAAAACTCGAATCAAAAAAGATACAAAATAAAAGTTTTTTTAGTTGTGCAAAGTAATTTTTTATTTTTTTATTTGTAAACTTAAAAATAATTACAAAAAAAATATAACTTATTTTTCGAAATTTCAAAATATGTAAGATAGTTTGTGAAATCATGAATTTTGAAGTTTGAATTTAGATTTTTGTGGATATAGAAGAAACTCGATACATAAATCACACTAATCAAAGTCGAAGATTTGAATTTTATGCTCCACACTCAAAGTAAGAGTTGGAAATATAGAAATTAAAAAAAAAAAAATTGTGTTCTAACTTTTTTATATAAATTGAGAAAATAAAAAAACAAGATGACATTTTTATAATTCTTTAAAAAATTAAAAATAGAAAACAAATTATTTACGCAATCAAATGGTGTTAAAATATATTATTATTGTTTATTTATTTTAACAAAAAAATTCATGAAACTAAAAAAATAGTTATTTTTAATAATTTTCTGAAAAATTAAAATAAAAAAATGAAAATCATTTTCCACTACTAAGCGACCGTTAAGTATGCACATTTGAATTTTGAGCTTGCTGTCTTTGAACCTACAATCGAAAAATTCCCGTGAAATCATATCATTGTAATTTAATCCTTTCACTTTTTAAACTATTTATATTTTGCCCATAATTCGTTCAAATCCATATTTACAAGAATATTATTTTTATTTTTTTTTGGAAAATCCATCAAATAGTAATTCTACATTTTTCAAGAGTTGGGATATCCTAATTCTAAAAATTAGGATATAGAAAGATGGGATTTTCACTTCTCGAGAATCGTACTTTGTTCGATACAAAATTATATTTTTATGTAGACATAAATTTATTAAAAATATATAATTAAAAATGTATAAAACTTCAGCCCAGTCAATTAATAAGATTCACACTATAATTTCTTTCTTCCCTTTTTTTTGTTTGTCTTTTTACCTATGCATAGCTTGAAGCCCTTGAAATAAAAGTAAAGTAGTCTTCAACGTTTTTGGCATTGCTCCCCCATTTCTCGCAACCCCAAGTGGAAAACATGCAATAAAGCATGAAAAAACAGAAGCCACCGACTGAATTAAATGCCCCCAAATTGTGTAGGACCAACCATTTACATGTATAGCTAGTCACACCAACCCTACATAACCTACTGCAGCCATACCACATTAGGGTTTTCAATCTTTTGCTATATATGAGTATGTTGTAGGGTTGTATGTTTAAAATTAATTATATAACATTGATTGATGCCAGTTATGGAGACTCTTGATAAAATATAAGCGTTACACGATGAATATTAAATTCAAATAAATTGTAACTTAAATTAATCATTGAATTTGTATATTATATTATTTTAATTGTGTATTGTCTAATATGTAAATGTGTTGTTTTTTAATTTGAGTGTTATTTTTTTCATAGAGAAAAAAAAAAAATAATAAATCATTGAATTTTTCCACCCACCTCATCAAACATAAAAATGTGTCTAGTTCGATTTTCGAAGAAAAATTAAAAAGTTGCCTCTATTTACTGTAATATTTGACTGACTCATTAATTAATAAATTAGTTTAGATTTTAAATATTATCTCTATTAAAAGAATATTTAAACTGAACAAATGCCTTAAAAGTTTTATGTTACCATTTTAAACAAAAACTCTTTACATGTAAAAATCTACATTACAAAATATCGATACGATAATACAATGTGTAACGATTTTTTATACAATTTTAGTTAAATTTAACTTTTTTATTCAAAAATTTCACAATTTTATCCCACTCTTAAAATTTCTCTTCCACACAACTCCTAGAGGATGGTGAGATGAAGTTTGTGTAGCATGTGAGGGAGACAGCAGACACAGTAGTGGTGGTTGTCTCACTGGTTTTCAATTATTTCATGAAGTGGGTCTCCCCAAAGTCCAAACAACCAATGTGAACTTGAATAAATGAGGTGAGTGTAGGGTGTAGAGTGGGGGCAGTGCTTGTTTGTAGGCTCAGCCATAAACTTTGTCGTATTGCCAGTGTAGGATTTATATTCCAAAGGATATGTTCCACATATAAGATATATATATATATATATATATATATATATATATATATATATATCATATGATAAGACTACGAATGGTTATATGGGTTAACTAAATGGTTAGTTTATTTAATATGAGAAATGAATAGTGGAAGTTTGAAAGGTATTCCTATATATATAGTAATGGTTATATGGTTATGGGGAGTAGTTGTATGGGTAAGCATACATCATGTTAAGCTAAGGAAGGGAGACCTAAATGAGGTGGTGTAGAGTCTAGACTCGAGAGCAGGGGCAGTGCTTGTTTGTAGGCTCAAGCATAAACTTTGTGGTATTGTCTGTAATGACCTCGAAAATGTATATACAATTAAAACATAATAATAATAATAATAATAATAATAATAATAATAATTATAATAATAATAATAATTATTATTATTATTATTATTATTAAGTTAATATCAATACGAATGTGTTTCTCTGTTAGGATTCTTAATTCCATATTTGATGCCTAAGAAAGACATTATCTTAGCGAGTGCTTAGAGACTATTACGATTCAATTGCTTCCTAAAGGTTGACCTAATTAAAATGGAATTTTATAAGATAAATAGGGTAGACACTGTTTGTACACGTAAATAAGTACATATACATAAAATAATATTTTGACTGACATAATTTGTAAAAATATATAATAAAATAATAATAATAATAATAATAATATAGGTATCATATGCTGGGCCCACAAGACCGTGTGAGATCTACATGGGTCCCAAAGTCGTGTGGGGACATGAGTCTCGAAATTGTGTAGGGTCTATAAAACCGTGTGAGAACTATTAGAATTACATAGAACTCACTTAGATCTCGAAGTTGTGTGGAGCTCACATGAGTTTTCGAAATTCGAACTTAATTCTTTTTCAAATATATATACTAAAACATAACTTAAAAATAATAACAATGATAATAATAATGATTTCAAAACAAATTAATTAATTAAGTAAATTAATTAAATGAGAGTGTTGACAAGCACTCCCATTTTTTCCACATGTACCCTCATTCCCATCTCATGCCCATTCCTTGCTTATTCATTTATTTTAAAAAAATTATAAATTCACCCCTCTTCCCACACTTTTACAAATTTTATTTTCTTCTTCAAAATTTTCCTATAAATAGAAAACTCTCAACCTTCATTTTTCACAAAAAAATTTTAAAGGAAGAGAATGATTAGTGAGTGAAAGAATTAGTGGTGGAGAGAGAATTTTTTTATAATTAAAATTCTCACTCTGTAAGAACCCGAACCGTGATATATGACTTTAAAAAAAATAATAATAAGAGATGGGCAAATTGAGAAATTAGTAGGATTCATCGACAAAGCCAGAGTTCATCGACTCAGTTCATGTAAGTCTTGTCAACAAAGTTCAGAAGCTCTTCGACAAGGAGAAGCTGAGAGATTTCGGGAAACGAGTAATATCAGGATTCGTCAACGAATCCATCGTCTCGTCGACGAGTTGTCTATATGACCTCATCAATGAGGACACCATTTCGTTGACGAGGACGCCTGAATCAAAGGCTATAAATATCAATTCTCTTTACTTCTCAACTAAGAAAACTAAATCCTATATCTCTCTCTCTCTCTAGAACTCTCCCTACTCTTTATCTCTCCAGATTTCTTCACCGTTCGTCGCGAGAATCATAAATCTGAAGTTACCACGAGGATTGTGGAAGGATTCTCTACAAGTTTTATGGATCAGAATCCCATTTCGAAGATTTTCGGGTTTTGGCGTAAAATTGAGGTAAAGCTCAGTTTTCAATTTCCGGTAGTTTAGTAGAGAACAGTGTTGTGAGTATCTTCTGTACTGTTGATTGTAGGTTTTGGAACTCGTTTCGCTATTTAGGGACCTTAGAGTTCGAGATTTTCTATTTGGGGAAAAGGTAAGGGGAATTGTGTTTATATCGGTTATTTTTTAAATCGAATTCGATAGAACTATGGTTCATGGTCTTTTGTGTGTTTTGGATATTCATTTGGGGGGATCTAATGGGGAAAACTATGGGTTTTTCATGATTACAGTTTTGGGAAAATGGGGGCGAAGGGCTACATCCCTGGTTTTGTTGAAAATCGAGCGTATATATTGATTTATACTGTGTTATGGGGATGGTCGTGCCTTGACTTGTTTAAACTGTATGTATTTGGAAAACCATGATTTTAGATTACCAAATGGGTGTGGTTTGTTTGGTTATATGAGCATGCATGTGTGTGTGATTGGTTAAATAGCTAGTAGGAATGGGGTTCCGAATTGGTTCCAGGTACTAAGAGTGTCCGGCTCTATATCTGAGAGCATGTGTTTATCGCTTGCCACAAAGACAAGAGTGTCCGACTCTATATCCGAGGGCGTGAGCCTATCCTGGTTGATCACCGAAGGGTGTGGATCCACCAGTTTAGCGCTGGTACGATGCCATGGGAGTTGGGGACTAGCCATGTGCCAGTGGCATCGTGTTACGTGGGTTGGCTAAGGGTCAACACTGTTTGTCGCTGACTGGCTTCGGCCGAGGGGTGTGACGACACCGGGTAGATCATGGGCATGCGTATGCATGTGTGTGCATGTATGCACTGTGTAAAATTAGTACTGGACTGCATTTTACTGTGTGTATGTTGCATCATGATAACACTTAAATGCCACACACCGATATAATCTGTATTCTTCCTTACTGAGAGGTGTCTCACTCCTACTGTACGTACATTTTTACAGGTCCTTCGAGTAACCGGAACTAGCGACCTGATGTAGGGAGCGTAGTGATTGGTGTACTGCGATTAGCGCTTGGGTAAGTGCTAGGACTGTGTTTTGGTGGGTTGCCATTTTGAGATGTATTGGGCACCCATTTGTACTTTTGTGATAGAGCCTTGTTTTTGCTCTTATATAGACTCTGGTATGGTACTGCATATGTATATAGTAAGACCTTATTCTGCTGCGTATATTCTGTTATGTTTGGATGTGTATAAGGTGCCTGGGAACCCCACGGGGTCGGACCCTCGTCCATTGTCCTGTATCTTTGGATGTTTTGTATGGTACAAAGACTAGTTGGTTTACATTTTGACTCCTGGGTCCCATTTCCGGGTTCGGGGCGTGACCGCTTGGTATCAGAGTTAACTAGGTTGTTAGGTCTTGTAGACTTGGTTAGGCTTAGCTGTGAGTACATACGAGAGTATAGGATGTTGGATATGGGTAGAGTTGGTTAAGGGTTGTTTGGTTGCTAGACCAAGATTTGTCGACGATATTCTGTGTGTTTCCTGGGATAACGATTCCAGTAAAAGCAGAGTAGATCATTGATGACTTTCGTGTCAGTGTGATAGGACAGACCTAAACCTGGTAGGGAGTAATTAACACAATTAGTGTAGATCATTGTGTTAACTGTGTGTGTTGTAGGGATGTTGATAGATTCCTATTGTGATGCAGAATGGAGCCCAAGGATAATGACTTGGGAAGTGGCTCCAAGGAGACTGCAAGTAATGAGACCCCTTCTATGCCTCGAGGTTTCACAGGGCAAGTGTTACAGGAGATCGGGCGGAGTGTGAGAAGACGCGAGCGCCCTCCTATTGCTACGGGGTGTACCATTGAGAGGTTCACACGTATGCATCCTCTGACGTTCTCTGGGGGACCCGACCCAATGATAGCAGAGAATTGGGTGGAGAAGACTGAGAGGATCTTGGAGGTCCTGCATTGCACAGATAGGCAGCAAGTCCTCTATGCTACCTTCTAGCTATCTGGGGAGGTAGGTCGATGGTGGACTGCGGTGAGTCTGCTAGAGAAGCAAAGAGTTGGTCCTGAGGAGATGTCATGGAGCCGTTTCAAGGAGGTATTCTTCGACAGATATTTCCTGGCTTTTGTACGTGATGCGAAGGCGGATGAATTTTCTGCTTTGACTGAGGGGAGTATGACGGTGCAGGGGTATGCTGCTCGATATATAGAGCTGTCCCGATTTGCGCCGTGTTTGATCTCAAGTGAGTATGAGAAGACTCGGAGGTTTGAGAAGGGCTTGAGGAAGGATATCCGCAGATTAGTGGGTATGCTTCAGATTCGTGAGTTCTCAGTGTTGGTAAAATAAAGCTACGGTGATTGAGACCGATATCCGAGAGGACAAGGTGGATCAAGAATCAAGGAAGAGGACAGAACCTTCTGGTTTTTAGACAGGATCTCATCAGGGATCGTGGAAGAAGAGGAACTAGGGCTCGGCTTACCATCAGGATACCGAGCGCCAGAGTTCGTAGGGGAGCCAGACTAGTGGACGTTGTACCAGATGCCACAGACAGCACGAGGGTGAGTGCCGGTCATTTGGGGGTAATTGTTACAACTGTGGCCAGCCAGGTCACATGTTTCTTGATTGTCGTCCACCAAAGCAAGACGTGCCTGCATCCAGTGCAAACTGAGGGAGCAACTAGATACCTCGAGGAACCGTTCAAATGAATATAGCTCCAACCAGAGTATATTCTTTTACTCCAGCGGATGCTGAGCATGTAGGGAATGTAGTGATGATACGCGTGAAAACTGCGTAATTGAGCATTTTAACCCGGTTTTTATGGCTTATATTTTTAATTAAATGTAAAAATTTGTCCAATATTTTAACAAAGTGTCAAAATTATCATTCTTGAGTTTTATTGCACAATTTATAAGTTTTTGGTAATTTTTTTGTAGCAGGATAAATCCCGAGAACCAAAACCAACACCTGTTTGTATTTCGTGCATAACTTTTTTGTTTGAGTTTTGATCGAGACAATTCAAATTTATAAAGAAAGAGGAAAGGATTGTCTACAACTTTTGTGTTTTACATTTTGTGAGAAACAGGCTCCAGAAGGGTCAGATTTGTGATGAACAGAGAATAAAAAAATAAAAAAAAATAATAATAATAATTCGGGTTGGGTCAAGTTGCCGGGTCAAGTTGGTCTCGTGGGTCTAGGGCAAGCCAATTTTTTTCCATTTAAATACTCTTTTGTTCTTCCTTTTGCCCTGTTGGGCGCTGCCCCTAGCCAACTCTCACTCTCTCCTCTCCTCTCTTTCTTCTTCTTCTTCTTCTTCTTCTTCTTCTTCCCTGTTATGTTCTTTCTCTTGTCTTGTTTCTCTTCCTGTCCTTCCTTCCATTCTCTCTCTCTTTCTCTTTTCTCTATTCTCTGCTTTCCATTCCCTTTTTTCTCTCCCCTCTCGGTATTCCTCTCCTCATTTTTCTCTACGAGTCCTCTCACTCAAGCTCTCCCAATCCCTCTGCTCTCTCTCCCGCAAGATCTATCTCCGCGCCACATCATCAGCACAGCAGGAGTCCACTACCAGCAGCTACATAATTCGGCCATCACACCAGCAGCACCTGCAGACTCGAGAACCCATTACAGCAAGCCAGCACAACCCCTGTTCCAGCCACAAGCCTCTACCCCAAGAACTAGCTACTGCAATTCTCGACTGCTCCAAAATTTCTCTACTAGTATACAACACCCGAGACCTCCACAAACACAGCAGCGTTGTTGCCATGCCAGACAACACCCGAGAGGTCCATTGCAGCTGCTGCTCCTCCAAGCATTCTCCAACTCCCATGGCTTTGTTTCTATCTCTCTCTCTCTTTCTCTCTCTTCCTTCCTTTTCTCTTTATTTACTCTTATTTTTAATTAGTTATTGTTAAATTTTAGTAAAATTTCTATTCATGTTTTGAAGTTTTGAATCCTTGTTAGATGATTAGTATTAAATTATATTTATCTTCTTTCTCTTCTCAATTGATATTAGCATTAGATTTTTTTTTTATTTTTTTATTTTTTTATTTGTTCCAGTTATTGTTTAGTTGTTAGAGTTTTAATTTCTGTTCTAATTATTGATTGCGTAAAAAATAGGTTGGTTCTTGAGTAAAAAGTTCATCTTTAGGTTTTCCTTGTTTGCATGTTTTAATTCTGGGTTCAAAGTTGTCATCTTTACTTAGCGTGTGTTTCAGTATTTTCTTAAGTAGACTAAGGTTTCTATCCTTACTATTTAATTCCATGCATGCTAGGTTTAGGGTTTTAATTTGTTTGTTTGTTTAATTTATTGAAAGAAATCTCAACAATCTTGAAAACCCCGAATCTGAACTGAGTTCAGTACATTTTTTTTCGATTGGAAAAACGTAAAATCTGAGATTAAAATGCATTCCCTAAGGAGACGATCTAACCCTTGGGCTGAATATTACACGACGTAATTCCTATATTTGGGATAACTTTCGAGTCGCTCATTTTTCGAGTGAGTCAAGTTTTTGGCGCCGTTGCCGGAGAATGTCGGTCTTAGTCTCAAATTTTCATTTTTCCCATCATTTTTGTTAGTTTTATGAAAAAGAAAAAAAAATAGAAAATAAAAATAGAAAAAATTTTGAGTTTTGAAAAATGGCTACACTTGTACCGCGCACGATAATGGACTTTTTGCAGCTTGAATATACCACTGCATCCTTTTCCACTATTTTTCCTTATGACGAGCTTAATTTCATGATGCAGCGCGGGAGGACGTCATTGCTACTCGAGTTCTACGGGACGGAATCTGAGTGCCCCTATCAGCACTTAGTAGAGTTTGAGTACACTTGCAACATGTTTTTCTCTTATGCTAAAACTGATGAATCTAGTAGACTGAATTTATTTCTTGCTACTTTGCAAGATAGGGCACAGATCTGGTTTCATTCCTTGAGATCTCACTCTATCACTAATTGGTTTGATATGGAGCGTGAATTTCTGCATGCGTTTTGTCCCTCACAAAGAACTCAATTTTTGTAGGAATAGATTCTTAATTTTGTGCAGTAGGATGACGAGACATCTCAGGCTTGCTGGGAGCGATTCAAGGATCTGCTAAGTTCTTGTCCACATCACGGGTTTGAATCATGGAGGTTAGTTGATTGTTTTTATACTACTCTTACCCATGATTACAGGAACTTTGTCCAGACCATGTCTATTGAAGAGCTCGTCAGCGAGGATCCAGATCAGGTATTATCATTTTTTGATTACTTAGCTGACAATGTCCTACAGTGGAGCACACGATACACTCAGGCACCCATGACTGCACACCCTATCAGCACAATTAGTGGTGGAGATGCATACGAGCCACCAAACCGCCCCAACAACCCTCCGCCTCAATATCAGCCACAACAGATCCCTTCGAGTTGTACGCCGTAAGACCCTTTCGAGGATAGCATAACACAGATGGCGAACATGCTCCAGCAGTTCATGCAAACTCAAGTCGATCATAATAATGAATTGTGGGACACCATTAATGCGATAAGCATGCAGTTGGACATCTTAGAAAATGAAGAATTGCCCGTGGAATCTCAACCTAGTCCTTAAAAGTACTAGCAACCACACCAACAAATACATGATGTTTCTCTTAAGATAGCAGAGACCGCCACTATTTCGAGACGAGAGAATGAATTTCCCCAATTTGAGATGCTCATAGCCGGGCAACCAGTTGTCCAAGAACCGGAAGTTACGACTGAAATAGATGAATTCAATGAAAAATCAGAGGAAACGGGGCCAGAAGCGGAGCAGTAAGTTGATGAGGAGACTGATACTTATACGGAGTACCAACCTGTGGTACCTTATACTATGAGCTCAGAAACCATGGAACCATCACCCCCGCCTAAATCAGATGTTAAGGAGCCTAATATGAAGGCAGACTTTTACAGTGGTGAGATAATATGTGCGCCCGATAAAGAGGATGACCAGTTTAGTGAGAACCTCATTTTCAAGGAACGAGGTAAAACTTTTAATGTTAATGCTTCTGAAGAACTACAGGTAATTGTTCCAATAATTTCCCATCACACGTTAGTTCGTAAAGAAGCAAATTTCTTAGACATGATGTTGAATAAAGACCCTTTCTTGTCAACACACGAGGGTCGACCTGCACACATATTGTTTGGTATTTTAATGTGTATTGATTTATTCGAGGTTGATTTTCGTGCAGGTATGAAGACTGATCGATTGTGACGGCTTAAATTTGGAGAACCGTCAATTCAATTTATAGACCTGCGGCCACCAGACGAAATTCCTCCTAAGCCTCCGCCAAATAATTGTGATGTTTTTCTTTGCCTTATTTTCCTTTTATTTTATCTCATTTTATTTTTAGATAGTTTTCAAGTCTATTTTCTTGTAATTCAGTATTTCTTTTCCATTAACCTGTCACTCAGGTACACTTTACTTTTCCCGTGAGCAGTATTTTCTATTTCCCCTATGCTTTCACATTGAGGACAATGTTTCACTTTAGTTGGGGGGGATGAGCATTTGCATGTGACACTGTGCATGTACACGTACTGGGTTTTAAAAACAAAAAAACAAAAAAATAAAAAAAAATCAAAAAGAAAGAGAAAGAAAGGAGGAGCACTGAGGAATTACATTGCACTATGTCATGCTTAACACTGTGTATACCCTTCACATACTTGCTTATAACTTAAGAATGACACACTTGAGTCAATCATGTCTAGTTTCTCTTTATATGATCTTATGACTTCACGAAAAACTGATTGGTAGTACACTCGTGTTAATTTGGTTATATAATTTCTAGTATCTACATGCATCTCACGAGGCTAAATAAACCATTCACGTGATTCATTGCACTTAGGGTTTCCTGTGAGCACTGAGAGAACACTCGTGGAGACTATGACACCTTGTGAGATATCCTTGAGCTATTTATCGTCCTTTTGAGCATTAATATCAAATCAGAGTTCGTGGAACTCAATGCTCTTTTTCTAGATGATTCCTTTGTACACTAGTCTTTGTTTTTTATTTTCTAGCTTAGAGGTGACACTTAGTGGGGAGATAGAAACCTAGGTCTTGTAGCCTACTCAAAATGTGAAGGCTGAGCCACCCCTAGAGATAGACTTAATTCATGAACTCCTATTCGAGCTCAATTCCCATTAATGGTATGAAGATTACAAATGAAGTGTTATGATTGTCCTAATTGATCAAGAAAAGACAGAAAATGAAGAATGAATAAAATAAAGAATAAGCAATACACATGCGCATGAAATGAAATGTCAATGCTAGTCCAAATACATATTACAAGGACACGACACATATTTTCCACGTATGAAGATTCTTCAACCGATTAATGCCTCATATGTATTCACGACAAGTTTATGAGTAAGTTGATCTAGGGTGGTTTTGGTTGGATATGGCGAGTATGTGAAAAGATGCTAAGGTGAAGGACCCGACACCTCATAGATAGGTTAGATCCTTTCCATACTAGTCCACTCCATATACTTAGCGTTTGTTCCTTCTAATATGTGGGATGTTTGATTGCGACACTCCTCCTCACATATGATGAGTGAACCCATTTTGTTTGAGTGTTCTTGAGCGTATATTAGTTAGGCTGAGTCAAAGCGACCGTTCTGTAGGTGTCCACTGGCACCCTAGGTGTATTGAGTCATACACATCACACACACTTCGAGAGTTTACCTGTTTATACTCGAACTTATATGATTGCATTAACTCTGAATGTGCCACTAATTAACTTCATGTGAGTATACTGCTCTCAAATCACATATAAACGATGAAACTTGCATGAGTGACGTTCTTTGGAGTCTTGTGCATTGAATATGAACGAGCTTGTGTGAAATTCAGTTATGATCTTGTATGTGAAGTGGTATAGTTATGTCGCATGTGCGTTGATTTCATGATCACCGGAATATGTAGTTGTAGACACCACCCTAAGATTCATTCACGTCATTTGCTAGAGACTAGCAAAACGTTAGTTGGGGGGTGTGATTACGCGTGAAAACTGCGTAATTGAGCATTTTAACCCGGTATTTATGGCTTATATTTTTAATTAAATGTAAAAATTTGTCCAATATTTTAATAAAGTGCCAAAATTATCATTCTTGAGTTTTATTGCACAATTTATGAATTTTTGGTATTTTTTTGTCGCAGGAAAAATCCCAGGAACCAAAATCGACACCTATTCGTATTTCATGCATAACTTTTTTGTTCGAGCTTCGATCGAGACGATTAAAATTTACAGAGAAAGAGAAAAGGATTGTCTACAACTTTCATGTTTTGCATTTTGTGAGAAACGAGCTCCAAAAGGGTTAGATTTGCAATGAATAGAGAACGAAAAAAATAAAAAAAAAATAATAATAATAATTTGGGTTGGGTCGAGTTGCCGGGTCAAGTTGGTCTCGTGGGTCTAGGGCAAGACAATTTTTTCCCATTTAAATACTCTCTTGTTCTTCCTTTTGCCCTGTTGAGCGCTGCCTCCAGCCAACTCTCACTCTCTCCTCTCCTCTCTTTCTTCTTCTTCTTCTTCTTCCTTGTTATGTTCTTTCTCTTGTCTTGTTTCTCTTCCTGTCCTTCCTTCCATTCTCTCTCTCTCTTTCTCTTTTCTCTATTCTCTGCTTTCCATTCCCTTTTTTCTCCCCCCTCTCGGTCTTCCTCTCCTTGTTTTTCTCTACAAGTCCTTTCACTTAAGCTCTCCCAATCCCTCTGTTCTCTCTCCCGCAAGATCCATCTCCGCACCACATCATCAGCACAGTAGGAGTCCACTACCAACAGCTACATCCTTCGGCCATCACATCAGCAGCACCTGCAGACCCGAGAACCCATTACAGCAAGCCAGCACAGCCTCTGTTCCAGCCACAAGCCTCTACCCCAAGAACTAGCTGCTACAATTCTCGACTGCTCCAAAATTTCTCTACCAGCAGACAACACCCGAGACCTCCACAAACACAGCAGCGTTGCTGCCATGCCAGACAACACCTGAGAGGTCCATTGCAGCAGCTGCTCCTTCAAGCATTCTCCAGCTCCCATGGCTCTATTTCTATCTCTCTCTTTCTCTCTCTTCCTTCCTTTTCTCTTTATTTACTTTTGTTTTTAATTAGTTATTGTTAAATTTTAGTAAAATTTCTATTCATGTTTTGAAGTTTTGAATCCTTGTTAGATGATTAGTATTAAATTATATTTATCTTCTTTCTCTTCTCAATTGATATTAGCATTATATTTTTTTTATTTTTTTATTTGTTCTCGTTATTGTTTAGTTGTTAGAGTTTTAATTTCTGTTCTAATTATTGATTGCGTAAAAAAAATAGGTTGGTTCTTGAGTAAAAAGTTCATCTTTAGGTTTTCCTTGTTTGCATGTTTTAATTCTGGGTTCAAAGTTGTCATCTTTACTTAGCGCGTGTTTCAGTATTTTCTTAAGTAGACTAGGGTTTCTATCCTTACTATTTAATTCAATGCATGCTAGGTTTAGGGTTTTAATTCATTTGTTTGTTTAATTTATTGAAAGAAATCTCAACAATCCTGAAAACCTCGAATCTGAACTGAGTTCAGTACATTTGTTTTCGATTGGAAAAAAGTAAAATCTGAGATTAAAACGCATTCCTTGAGGAGACGATTTAACCCCAGGGCTAAATATTACATGACGTAACTCCTATACTTGGGATAGCTTTCGAGTTGCTCATTTTTCGAGTGAGTCAAGTGACAGGTACCTTATTATTACTTTCAAGTAAAGCTTTTGTTTTGTTTGATTCGGGTGCAACCCATTCTTTTATATCTGTGAATTTTGTGGGACGGTGTGGGGTTGAGACCCAAGTCATGAACGAGGTATTATCTGTTACTACGCCATCTGGGAGTGTATCTTTCTGTGGAAAGATGTTGGTAGACTACGCAGTGGTAATTCAGGGGCAGCTGCTACCGGCGAATCTTGTGTATACGACATGTCGGGATTTGATGTTATTCTGGGAATGGATTGGTTGTTCTCTAGTTATGCTGTGATCGACTGTCGTAGGAAGGTAGTAGTTTTCAGACCTCCTGGTGAGCAGGAGTATGAATTTGTAGGATCGTGTGTGTGTCCAGCGCCACAGATTCTGTTGGCACAATAGGCGAGGAGGTTACTCTTGGACGAATGTCAGGGGTACCTAGCTTGTATGCAGGAACCGCTACGGGATGAGTTAAGACTCGAGGAAATTCGGGTAGTTAGTGAGTTCCCGGATGTGTTTCTAGTTCGGGGGTTGAAATAAACTCCTAGGGCTTGGTACCGATGCTGGCAGTGCAACCCATACATGTGTAAAATCAGTATGGGTATATTAGATGGTCTTCCTGCGAGGAGTTAGTAAGCTGTTGGTAAAAATAAAGCAAGGGACGGTCGGATCATAAAAGATGCTCAACTTTTGTCTGCACGAACAGGACATTGTCAGAGGCAATCAGTGCACAACCCGTGCCACAAGGTAAAATAGGCAAACTGTCATACCAAGCTGGAGTTGTTCTAATAATCATATGCATGATTTAAATACTTGATGTGTAGATATATGCTATATGTTACAGTATTATAAACAAATATTTCAAATGTATGAGTTTGTATGAAAACGTGCATCTATGCAGTCACACACTGTTGTAACTCTTTCTTCCTTACTGAGAGGTGTCTCACCCTATCATACAACCTTTGTTTTCAGGTCCATCAGTACGTCGGTCCTAGTAGCAAAAGGGACTGGGAGATTATTTTTGGTTAGCTTACGTAAGTATTTGAATCTTGTATTAAGCCTAGATGAAAGTCCTTATTAGAGGGTTGTAATAATGAGATTTATTCAATGTTTGGTTTTATGTAAATTTGTGGATGTATTAGTAAACTTTGGTATAAGGCTAGTAGAAATCCCAATGGATGTTTATGTTTTTCCGCGACATTTACATCATGATTATGTATGATTTATACCTGTATGTCCCTGTTTAGGGCGAGTTGTTTATGTATCTAGAACAGGTACAGGTATTTAGTATATGTGAGTGACACCTGGGTCCGTATAAAGGGTCGGGTCGTTACAGTTGGTATTAGAGCCCGTAGCCAATCGGAAGTATGATTTGATTCATGCTGCCTGGTTAGGGATATGTGCTAAACTAAGAAGTTACTAGTTGTGATAGTCTAGAATATACCAGAGTATAGGACAAGGATAAGACCTTGGATTTTGCTTTGTATATTTGGAGACGAAAATTCATTGATAGACTTTTGTGTTTTTCTGGATCAGTCGAAAGGTTTAGAAAATCACGGCAATCCATTGACGATTTTGTTTCCTAGTAGAAGGGTAAAATTCGAGTTAGAATGAAGATGTCAAATTTACGGAGTATGTCAATGTTAAGAATGTGAACTTGGAAAATTAACCTTATATTGTGATAGTAGTAGCTGAGGGGTAGGTTATTACTTTTCTAATAGGTTCTCGAAAATGTTTTCAGGATGGAATCCAGGGATATCACTGCCAATGTGGGTGGCAGTAGTAGTGAGGGTGCCGGTCCCGAGGCTGGTAACAACTCTACTAGTGTGTTACGTGACTTCACACAGCAGCTTATGGCTGAGGTGGTGCATTCGAATAAGGGGGAGGATCATCCTACGACTGAGTTGGGTTGCTCCATTGAGCAGTTCACTAGACTGAAGCCCTCTGCTTTTGTTGGAAATACAGATCCAGTTCATCCTGAGAATTGGATCCAGGAGATTGAGAAGATCCTAGATGTGTTGAATTGCATTGAAAGGTAGAAAGTCACCTTCGCCACATTCAAGTTGGCAGGGGAGGCTGAGAGATGGTGGGTGTCTGTAAAGCAGATGGAAGAGCACCAACTGATACCAATAGCTTTGACATGGGCCTGATTCAAAGAGCTCTTCTTTGAACGTTATTTTCCGGCCACAATTAGAAACGCGAAAAATGGAGGAATTCATGAATTTGACGTCGGGATCATTAATAGTGCAGCAGTACGCTGCCAAATTCCAGGAGCTATCTCGATTTGCTCCATTTGTGATTCCTGATGAAGCGAAGAAGGCTTGGAAGTTTCAAAGGGGTCTGAGAAGCGAGATTCGTAAGCAGACAATGATCTTGCAGCTGCAGGACTTTGCTACGTTGGTTGATAAAGCCACGGTAGCAGAGGAGTGTTTACTAGAGGATGCAGAGGTTCAAGTTATGAAGAAAAGGCCAGCACCTCCTAATTATTCGTCTAGGGCAGGATAGGGTAAGTGGAAGAAGAACACTAGTGGTGGTATGTCTCAGAATGCCGCATAAGTTCCACGTTGCTCTTTATGTGGCAAGAAACACCAGGGGTAGTGTTGGTTGTCTATAGGAGCTTGTATGCAGTGTGGTAGATAAGGACATCAGATGAGAGATTTTCAAATGTAGAAGAATAATGGGGTCTCGCAGCAGCAATACCGAGGGAATGCTCTGACACAACGTGGCGGTCAGCAGGGGGTACTGCCCAGGCTAGGGTATATTTTTTTACTCCTGGTGACGCTGAGAACGCTGGTGACGTAGTCACAGGTATCATTTACATGCTTCCTCATAAAGTTGTAGTATTATTTGATTTCGAGGCAACACACTCTTTTATTTCCCGAGGCTTTGTTAAATTGTGTGGATTAGAAATACAATTGTTAGATGATGAACTAGCGGTGGCTACATCGTATGGATCTATGGTCGGGTGTAGCAAGGTAGTTTGGGACTTCCCGATTGAAATACAGGGGAGGATACTACTAGTTAATTTTGTGGTATACAACATGTATGCCTTTGATATCATCTTAGGGATGGACTGGTTGTTTGTCAGTTATGCCAATATTGATTGCTGCAAGAGGGAGGTGTTGTTTAGACCGCCAGGAAAGCGGGAATTTCAGTTCCTTGGATCGTGTGTGCATTCTACACCACGTATCCTTTCGGCTATGCAAGCTAGAAGGCTACTCCTCAAAGGGTGTCAAGGATATCTAGCATTTGTAAAAGACACGCCAGCGGAAGAACAGGAATTGGAAATGATTGCTGTAGTGCGCGAGTTCCCTGACATGTTTCTAGAGGACATACTAGGATTACCTCCGAATCGTGAGTTAGAATTTGCCATAGAATTAGCTCCAGATACGGCGCCGATATTGAAAGTGTAGTGACCTCAATTTCTTAATAAGAATTATAACATAATAAATGGAGAAGTCAACCCGAACTTGTGGGTAACGAGGACACCTGTCAATCATAGCGGAAACCTAAGCAGCAGTAAAATAAAATCTCAATCATTCAACCATGAAACATAATACCAAAGTTATTTACATTCCCAAAATACTGTATTTATTTACAATTTTCCAAAAAGTCAAAATAACACTAGGATCGTACAACAAAAATCTCCTGATCCTAGTTCAACGTTTACCCTTTTAGTAGGGAAGCTAAACCCATTTAACGGCAGCCCTAACCCACTGGTCCCTCTGGGTTTCCTGAAAATCATTTAACATTCAGGAGTGAGACAATTCTCAGTAAGGGAAAATAAACTAAATACAGTTATGTGATAATATGAATATATAAGGCACTTATACGTATACATTACATTTCATAACTCTGTAAACATTCATCATATCATACTGGATAATCATTTAATTTCATATTTGTTAATAAATCATAACATACATAAAACATTTGTTATAACTGTAATACTGAAAATATACTCAGGATGAATAGCTAGCTGGTGTCATGTATTACCCCCCATGACGGGTTGTGCAGCCCGAAGGCGGGACTCAACAATGGCTGGCCAACCATTGCTGAGTCAAATATGTCTGTAAGTATGATGGGTCTGCCATACCCTGGTCCAAACTGCCAAGTGGACGTCCACACTCTACTGAAAGTCATATCGACTATCCATCTCCCACCCCCTCGTGGGGTGGTTAGCACTAATCTGATCATAAACATCTGATCTATAAGCTATGGTACCAAGCCCCTGAACTGAACTAAACTAACATCCGGGTTCTAATAACATATAATGCATGATCATATATAACATTGTTATGGCCTTGCGCCGAACATATAGTAATTACGGCCTCGTGCCAAACATAACATAATTACGGCCTCGTGCCGACATAACATCATTACGGCCTCGTGCCGAACATAACATAATTACGACCTCATGCCAACATAACATAATTAAGGCCTCGTGCCGACATAACATAATTACGTGACCTTGCGCCAGAATCATTTCAGGTATATACATTCTAAAAATAAATCAATTATCATGTATTCGTCAAAATTATCATAACATAACATATCTTTTTATAATACCTGAAAACGTACTTTGCTCATAAGATCTTTCATATCATAATACTTTCACGTAAAATAATATTCATGTCACACGTGCGCTGTATAAAATCATACTTCTTATTGTTCTAAAATCATAATTCTCTGGCATCTCATATATATACATATACATTTCAACATAACAGTAGTATTTCCCAAACATACATTTCATCCATATTATACAAATATAACATATGTTTTTCTAAAAATAAATTTACTTATAAATAATAATAATTTGCATGGAAAGTAACTTCTTTAGTTTATTCTCTTACCTAGCTACTAAGAAAGCCCCTAAAATATCTTAGCCTGACCCCTGTAAGATTTCCTGATCAATACCCTGAAACTTAAAACTCCCAGTATTAAACTTCAGTATTTTCACATGTACATAATTTCCTATAACTATCGCAAGACCAAATTTGGCTTAGAAAGTCTTACCTCAACTCAAGGATGATTTCTAACTTCGTTTCCCAAACGATCCGCTCGGGCAAACTTGTAGAGAACTTCGCCAGGGGTGTCGTGGTAGCCTCAAATCTTCGATCTGGCGACTGGCATGGCCAAAATCGAAGAGAGAAGTGAGAGAGAGACGTAGGAGAGAGAGAGAGAGAGAGAGAGAGAGAGAGAGGAGTGTTAAAAGTGAATAAAAATCAGATTTTTAGCTATTTATAGGGCCAGATTCGTCAACGAGACATGTCACCTCGTCGACGAGTCCTTTATTAAATTCATCGACGAGACCCTGTATTCATCAACAAAATTCAGATCAGCCAAAAACCTCACTCGGTATTTTCTCGGCGACGAATCCCTGTATTCATCGATAAATTTTCTTCTACACTTGTAAAAACCTCGCTCGATATTTTCTTGGCAACGAATCCCTGTATTCGTCGATAAATTTTCTTCTACACTCGTCGACGAACCCCTGTATTCGTCGACGAATCCAGGAAATCTCTTAAAATTTTTTTTTTATCCCCTAAATGCAATGTCATTGACGAAGTCTACGATCTCCTTCTGTTTTTGTTTCTATTTCTCTCCCTCTTAATATTCAAAGTCCATTTTTATTTGGGTTGTCATAGAAAGCCTCGTATCGTATGGCTCCAGTTGAGCTAAGAGAGTTAAAGGAACAGCTTCAAGAGTTGCTTGACAAGGGGTACATTAGACCTAGTGTTTCTCCTTGGGGAGCACCGGTGTTATTTGTGAAAAATAAGGATGGGTCGATGAGGATGTGCATCGACTATCGAGAACTGAATAAGGTAACGATAAAGAACAAGTATCCGCTACCCAGGATCGATGATTTGTTTGATCAACTTCAAGGCATGCAGGTCTTCTCTAAGTGACCTACGGTCGGGGTATCACCAGCTGAAGGTTAAAGCAGAGGGCATCTCGAAAACTGCATTTCGAACCCGGTACGACCATTTTGAATTTATGTTTATGCCTTTTGGTTTGACTAATGCACCTGCAGCATTTATGGATTTGATGAACAGGGTCTTCCACGAATATCTAGACCGGTTCATTGTGGTATTTATTGATGATATCCTAGTGTATTCTAGGAGTGCTGTAGAACATGAAGTTCATTTGAGGCTAGTATTGCAAATGCTTAGAGATAAGAGGTTATATGCTAAACTAAAGAAATGTGAGTTCTGGTTGGAACAAATTGTTTTTCTGGGGCACGTAGTGTCTAAAGAAGGTGTATCAGTAGACCCAAGTAAGATAGAAGCAGTAGTGGATTGGACGAGACCGAGGAATGTGCAAGAGGTCAGAAGTTTTTTAGGTCTTGCAGGTTACTACCGTCGGTTTGTTGAAGGGTTCTCCATTTTAGCAAGTCCTTTGACGAAACTAACACTAAAGAACGAGAGATATGATTGGACGAATGAGTGCAAGCTGAGTTTCCAGGAGCTGAAATGGCGACTGTCACTGCTCCAGTTCTGACTCTTCCATCCAGTGATGGTGGTTTTGTTATATACAGTGATGCTTCAAAAAAGGGTCTTGGCTATGTTCTAATGCAGCAGGGCAAAGTAGTGGCTTATGCTTCTTGTCAACTCAAGGAATACGAGAAGAATTACCTAACGCATGATTTAGAATTAGCAGTGGTAGTGTTTGCACTGAAAATTTGGAGGCACTACTTATACAGTGAAAGGTGTGAGATTTTCACCGACCATAAAAGTCTCAAATACTTTTTCACCCAGAAGGAGCTAAATATGAGACAGCGTAGGTGGCTGAAATTGATTAAAGACTACGATTGTGTTATTAGCTATCACCTAAGAAAAGCTAATGTGGTAGCTGATGCTCTGAGTCGGAAGTTAGTTGATGCGATAGTCTCACCAGTTCAGGTTTAGCATCAAATCTGCATGGATCTTGAGAGATTGAGTTTGGAGGTAGTGGAAGGAAACCATCAAGTTGTCTTTGTTAGCTTGGTGGTACAACTGACTTTGTAGGAGAGGATCCGAGTGGCACAGAAGGAGGATCCCGAGTTGGTTGAGATTACAGCAGGAATCCATAAGGGGTTAAAGCCAGATTTCAGTATCTTTGGCAATGAGATATTGAGATTTCACAACAGAGTGTGTGTACTGAATGATGCTGTGATAAAACAGGTCATTCTAGATGAGGTACATCGTTCACTTTATACTGTACATCCTGGTAGTACGAAAATGTACCAGGATTTGAGGGAATCTTTCTGGTGGTCTAATATGAAAAGAGAGATTGCATGATTTGTAGAACAGTGCCTGACATGTCAACAGATCAAAGCAGAGCATCAGAAGCCGGCAAGACCACTTCAACCACTTGACGTTCCTGAGTGGAAGTGGGAACATATCTCAATGGATTTTGTGACGGGTTTACTTGCGGCGGTGCATGGGCAAAATGTCATATGGGTTATAGTAGATCGGATGACAAAGACTGCACACTTCATTCCAATCAGAGTCAACTACTCTCTGAATAAGCTGGCAGAACTTTATGTACAGGAGGTGGCATAACTCCATGGTGTTCCTATATCTATCGTTTCAGATCGGGATCCACGTTTTACATATCGTTTCTGGAAGAGTTTGTAGGATGCCTTGGAATCGCGATTGACGTTCAATACGTCTTTTCACCCGCAGACAGTTGGACAGTCAGAGAGGACTATTCAGACGTTAGAGGATATGTTGCGAGCTTGTATACTAGATTTTGGTAATTGAATTTGCATATAACAACAGTTACCAGGCGAGCATAGAGATGGCACCTTATGAGGCTTTGTATGGTCGTCGGTCTCGATCTACGTTGTACTGGGATTAGGTAGGTGAGTGGCAGATACTAGGTCCAGAAATGGTTCAGCAGACCTCTGCAAAGGTCGCATTGATCAGGGAAAGAATTAAAGTAGCTCAGAGTCGACATAAGAGTTATGTTGATACTCGTCGGCGAGAGTTGGAATTTGAAGTAGGAGATATGGTATTCTTGAGAATCGCTCCGATGAAAGGGGTGATGAGATAGGTTTAATTGCTTATCGAGTGGCCTTACCTCCAACATTATCCAGAGTCCATGACGTATTTCACGTGTCTGTACTGAGGAAGTACATACCAGATCCATCACATGTACTAAGTTACAAATCTCTAGAGATCAGTGATACCTTATCGTATGAGGAAGTACCAGTGTAGATATTAGATCGGAAAGTATAGCAGTTACGGACTAAGGAAATACCTCTTGTGAAGGTATTATGGCGTAACCATACAGTAGAACAAGCTTCATGGAAATTAGAATCTGAGATACGCCAGAAGCACCCACAGTTACTTGATAGTACATGAATGTGTAGTAGATGATATAGGTTAGATGGTATAACCTTTGGGAGAGTTTTGTTTATGTATGTAATTTTATGATGTATCTCTTGTGTAACCATGGTATTCCTCTGCCATATGTGAGGGTATGTAATGAATTTAGGCCAAAGTCACTTTGTAGGTGATAGTTGACTCTTTTGTAAGTGAAATTATAAGAAAAGATTATGTTAGCAATTTGTAGTAAATTTTGAGGACGAAATTCTTATAAGGAGGGGAGATTGTAAAGACCCAAACCTTTTAAAACTGGATTTATCAACAAAGGATCACATTCGTCGACGAAGTCCTTCAGAGCCTTGTCAACGAGAGAATGCTAAGGGGTTTTGGGAGGTTCTCACGAAATCCTCGTCGACGAAATTCAGGGCCTCGTCAACTGTTGGCCTTACAAGGCTTAAAATCTTGTTATCTTGTTTTGATGCTAACAAACAAGTGAAATTTAATGTAATTGTGTGAGTAATGACATTTCAGGATTCATATATGTGAAAGTAAGGTCAAAGTGCCCACAAGGATCAAATATGATGGAAGCAAGGTTAAAGTGCTCACAAGGATCAAATGAAGCTTAAATGAGCCAAGACATGAATTACTTGTTGAAGAACATGAGGACATGAATAAGTTGTTGAAAGCCAAGGTATATCAAAGTCAAAAGATCCAAAGAAAGGAAAAGTAAGAAAGCTTAAAGAATATGGAAGTTTGAAGAAAAGATGGATTCAATCAAAGGACAAAGCATGAAGACGCAAGAACTTAGAATGTTAATATTTTAGAAGTCTCATGTAAGTGCTTTAATGTTTAAAATATCATTTGAAATATTTTGAAGCTCTTAGGTTAACTTCTTAGACCTAGATACTTTTTAAAATACCTGAATAATATTTTTATAAGGGCAAAAATTATTTTAAAAAGGTTAAAATCATTTTTGGAATAAAGAGCACCAAAAAGAGTTTTTTCCCAAATGCTGTCAGTTTTTATACAGCCGCATTGAGGTGAATTTTTATCTATCAATAACTCATTATGTTAAATAGTGATAAACATGAAAGTTGTAGGATTTTCTCTTAGCTTTCGTTTGACACCAAGATCACCTAATTTGGAGTTATACAGAAAAAGTTATGGCCAAAACACTGAAACAAGGTCACTGCTATCAGACATTTAAAAATTGTTCAACGGGCAAATTTTTAAAATTCGAATGTTTTAAATTATAGCCGTTTGAACCTTAAATATTCTAATAAATAGGGAAATTCTTTAAGGAAACTTTTGCAAGTTTGAAAGCCTATAAATACATGGTTTTGCAAAACAAATAAAAAAAACTAAGAATTGAAAAATCTGTTTTGAGAAGCTGAAAGTATTCTTGTTCTTCCTAAGTTCTCTTGCTCACTCATTGGAAAATTCTTTTGCTGAGAACTCTGAAGTGTTGATCCTTCTTCCTTTGAATTCCTACTATTAATCCTCTTCTAAGAAGGATATTGGTGAATTCTACACTTGAGCTTCATGCTATTTCCTATTGATATTTTACATTTAAGTATATAGTGCTGAAATTGTACTAACTTGCTTTTTGAGAGAGTATACTTGTACGTAGATTTTATCTTATGTTTCTTGTAGTTCATTGACGTTCCAAGGTGTTTGGATCGTTGGCTAAGCAAGGGGATATTGCTTAGAGAGGCAGACTCTAGCCTATGTAAGGAGTGACCGAACGAGGGAATATCGTTTGGAGAAGGCAGGCTCTAGCCTTAACTAAGGAGTGTTGTATCGGTTTTGTTCCACCCGTCAACGGAACAGGTTTAGTGAATCCTTTGGTGGTTTGCCAAAGGCGAGGACGTAGGCTGGGTATAAGCCGAACCTCGTAAAAATCTCCGTCTCACTCTCTCTTTCCCTATTCTTTAATTTCAGTTCATATACAACTGCATGGATGATTTAAATATCTAAATTATACATACTATGCATATTTGGAAATCAAGTAAACTTAAAATTCAATTTTGATTTGGGTTGCGGAAACCGAAAGGGAGTACGTTGGTTACACCATATCTTGCGGAAACCATACGAGAGTACGTTACTTGGTTAACACCCCAAAGATAAATTTACCAAGAGTTTATTTGAATTCTAAATATTTGGAAAGAGTGATTGGATTTATTTATACAGGGCTTTACTTCAGTAAGCATAAATTATAATTCATAATCATAGGGCTTATATAAACAAACAAACTATCTCAAGATCTTATATTACCAAAGTGCTGAATGCTTTATGTCTTGGTTTGGTTGTTTGTTGTTTGGCTTGTACTTGCCAAATAAATTGATTGTTTGGTTTGAAGATTGTGTTTAATTGATTGGATAAAAGAACTAAGTTCTTGATTGATTAAGGAATTAAAAAAACAAGTCAAGAATTGGTTAAGTGTTTAAAGAAGTTAAGGATTCTTAAAAGAAGTCAAAAGAAATTTTTATAATCCAATTCACCCCCCCTCTTGGGAAGCTATTCCTAATTTCATTGACGATTTGTGTGGTGGATTTGTCGATGAAGACGCCACCTCGTCGACGAATTGGACCGGGTCAAAGGCCCTATAAATATCCCATTTGAGTTGCTTAGGAGCTAAGTTTCTCCCAAAAGCTCTCTCTCTCTTTCTCTAACCTGCGAATCTCTCTCTCTCTCTAGCATTCTTCACCGTTCATCATCCGTTTCCAAAAACGGAGGGTATTGCGTGGATTAGAAGAGAAAACTCTACAAGTTTAGTGGATCGGATCATCGTTTCGGAGATTTTTGGGGTTTTCCCAAAAGTCATTGTAGGGATTTGATCTTAGTTTTGATTGGATATTTGGATAGCAGTAGAAAACATAGTAAGGTTATGTTATGTGGTTTTAGGTTTTCGGGATCCTGGGTTGTCAATTTGGACTGTGTTCGTACGAAGTTTCATTTCAAGTATAAGGTAAGGGGAATTTGATTACAACAACATTTTCTAAAAACTGAACCGCTAAAAAACTAGTTTATTTTTATATGTATATTTTAACTGCTTATTTTCTAAATTCTATCGAGTAGAAATGTCGGTTTTTACGATTTTACTGTTTTTGCTAAAAATGAAGATTTTGGCGTATGATCTCCAAATCTTACGAAAATCATTTATTTGCATTTATACTATAGTAGGAGATGCTCAAATCCTTTTACTTATTCATTTAAATGATGTTTACTTGATTTCTATCATTTAGCGAGTTTTTGGATTAAACTTGTGTGATATAGGTTGGAATGGAAATGAATGGATTTTCTATACTACTGATATAGAATATGGGAACGAAGTTCCAAATTTGTTATACTGAGAATGTGATAAACAGAGGCCGGTGATACACCGAGCTGAATCAGTAAGCAAAGAGGGGTAAACTGAGTGGAAAGGCACCGGTTTGAACCCAATGTGATTATCTGAAATTGTGAAAAATACTGGAATTGCACAGGTTACTGTTTTGTTATAAATTGTATATATGATATTAGAACCACAACTTGTAACTAAAAGAGGTTGAAAGAAACTTCAGTGAAAGGGGTTGAAAAATACTCCAGTTTGGGGGTTGAAATAAACTTCTAGGGCTAGGTATCGATGCTGGTAGTGCAACCCATACATGTATAAAATCAGTATGGGTATATTAGATGGTCGACCTGCGAGGAGTTAGTAAGCTACTGGTAAAAATAAACCAGGGGGCGGTCGGATCATAAAAGATGCTCGACTTTTGTCTGCACGAACAGGACACTGTCAGAGGCAATCAGTGCACAACCCGTGCCACAGGGTAAAATAGGCAAACTATCATACCAAGCTGGAGTTGTTCTAATAATCATATGTATGATTTAAATACTTGATGTGCTTATATGTTATAGTATTATAAACAAATGTTTCAAATGTATGAGTTTGTATGAAAACGTGCATATATGCAGTCACACACTATTATAACTCTTTCTTCCTTACTGAGAGGTGTCTCACCCTATCATACAACCTTTGTTTTCAGGTCCATCAGTACGTCGTTCCTAGTAGAAAAAGGGACTAGGGAGATTATTTTTGGTTAGCTTATGTAAGCATTTGAATCTTGTATTAAACCTAGATGAAAGTCCTTATTGGAGGGTTGTAATAATAAGATTTATTTCATGTTTGGTTTTATGTAAATTTATGGATGTATTAGTAAACTCTGGTATAAGGCTAGTAGAAATCCCAATAGATGTTTATGTTTTTCTGTGACATTTACATCATGATTATGTATGATTTATACTCGTACGTCCCTGTTTAGGGCGAGTTGTTTATGTATCTGGAACAGGTACAAGTATTTAGTATATGTGAGTGACACCTGGGTTCATATAAAGGGTCGGGTTGTTATAGGTTTCATTCGACCTAGTGTTTTGCCCTGGGCAGCTCCAGTATTATTTGTGAAAAAGAAGGACGGGTCGATGCGGATGTGCATTGATTACCGTGAGATTAACAAGGTGATTGTGAAGAATCGCTATCCTTTACCTCGTATCAATGATCTCTTTGACCGGTTACAGGGGACACGGGTCTTTTCGAAGATCGACTTGCGGTCAGGATATCATCAGGTGAGGGTCAAATCTAAGGATGTAGCGAAGACTACTTTCCGAACTAGATATGACCACTACAAATTTTTAGTCATGCCTTTTGGGTTAACGAATGCTCCGGTGGTATTCATGGATCTGATGAACGGGGTTTTCCATGAGTACTTGGACCAATTTGTGGTGGTATTCATTGACGATATTTTGGTATGCTCGAGGAGTTCGAAAGAGCATGAGGACCACTTAAGGTTAGTATTACAGACTCTAAGGGAGAAGAAGTTGTATGCTAAACTGAAGAAGTGTGAATTATGGTTGAGTCAGATTGCATTCTTAGGCCATATGGTGACTGGTGATGGTATATCAGTTGATTCTAGCAAGATTGAAGCTGTGGTCGACTGGGTGAGGCTGAAGAATATGCAGGAGGTTCGGAGTTTTCTAGGATTGGCGGGTTATTATCACCAGTTCGTGGAGGGGTTTTCTAAACTATCTGGGCATCTGACTTGATTGACCAAAAAGGGAGTGCAGTTTGAGTGGACGAGTGATTGCAAGCAGTGCTTTCACGAGTTGAAGCACCGGCTGGTTATTGCTCCAGTTTTGACCATTCCTTCCGGGAATGGTGGGTTTATGATTTATAGCGACGTGTCTCTGAAAGGTTTGGGATGTGTGTTTATGCAGTAGGGTAAGGTAGTAGCTTATGTTTCTCGGTAACTGAAGGAATATGAGAAAAATTACCCTACGCACAATTTGAAGTTGGCTGTTATTGTATATGCACTGAAGATCTGGCAACACTATCTATATAGTGTGCAGTGTGAGATCTTTACTGACCACAAAAGCCTCAGATATTTCTTCATGCAGAAGGAGTTGAATATGAGGCAGATATGGTGGCTTTAGTTGATTAAGTACTACGATTGCACAATGAGTTATCACCCGCGGAAGACTAATGTGGTAGCTGATGCATTGAGTCGGAAGTCAGGACCTGCGGTTGTATCTGCCGTTGTAATTTAGTGTCACATCAGACGAGACTTGGAGAGCTCAACTATAGAGTTAGTGCGTGGTGATCATCATGCTTTCATTGCTAGCTTGGTGGTCCAGCCGACCTTGTTTGAGCGTATAAAAGTCACACAGGCTAGTGATGCAGAGTTGGTAGAGGTTATGGAAAAGGTGCAGTAGGGACTAGCTACAGAGTTTAACATCTCTGAGGGAGGTGTGCTGAGGTTTGGGCCCAAGTTATGTGTTCCAAACGATGATGAGATCAGAAGGACGATTATGGAGGAAGCACATCGCTCTTTGTATACGGTACATCTTGGTAGTACGAAGATGTATCAGGACTTGTGCGAGACCTTGTGGTGGTCTGGTATAAAGAGGTAGATTGCTCAGTTCATGGAGTAGTGTCTAACGTGTCAGCAGGTGAAAGCTGAACATCAGAGGCCGGTAGGGCCATTATCGCCTTTGCCTATTTCAGTGTGGAAATAAGAGCATATTTCTATAGATTTTGTGACCGGATTGCCACCAGCACTTCACGAGCAGAATGTCATTTGGGTAATCGTGGATAGATTGACGAAATATGTTTATTTCATACCGATGAAGGTTGGCTATCCTCTGAGTAGGTTAGCAGATATGTATGTGCATGAGATTGTGAGAATGCATAGGGTACCAGTGTCCGTTGTGTTAGATCGAGATCCGAGGTTTACTTCTCGTTTCTAGATGAGCTTGCAGGAGGCATTGGGGACGAAGCTTACTTTTAGTACAACATTCCACCCCCAGAATGATGGACAGTCGAAGAGAACGATACAAATCTTGGAAGATATGTTGCAAGCTTGTGTGTTAGACTTTGGTGGTAGCTGGATACAATTTATGCCACTCATAGAGTTCGCGTATAACAATAGCTTCCAGGCTAGTATCGCGATGGCACCGTTTGAGGCTTTTTATGGTCGGAGCTGTCGATCTCCTTTGTATTGGGATGAGGATGATGAACGTCAGGTGTTAGGACCTGAACTTGTGCAGTAGGCTTCTAAGAAGGTGGGTTTGATTCGGGAGAGGATTAGATCAGCTCAGAGTAGGCAAAAGAGTTAGAGTTTGAGGTGGGGGGTAAGGTATTTCTGTGTATCACTTCGATGAAAGGGGTGATGAAATTTGAGAGGAAGGGCAAGCTGAGCCCGAGGTATATCGGACCATTCAAGGTACTTGAGCGAGTGGGTCTGGTAGCCTACAGGATTGCACTACCCCCAACACTCTCGAGGGTCCATGATGTGTTCCACGTATCCATGTTGAGAAGGTACGTGCTGGATCCATCACATGTTATTAGTTATGATGAGTTGGAAATGGGAGATACTTTAGCGTATGGGGAGATACCTGTTCAGGTTCTGGACCGTAAAGTTCAGAAGCTTCATACTAAAAAGATACCGTTAGTGAAGGTATTGTGGCGGAACCACGAGATTGAGGAAGCTTTTTAGGAACTGAAAACGAAAATATGTTGGAAGTATCCACGATTGTTTTGAGTACTTGTATGTTATCCTACTTTGGGTTGGGATAGGTGGTTAGTTGTCGGGAGTGTGTGTATTGTGAACTCCTAAGACGGTTGTATATGAACCACGGTATTCCTCTGCCATAAGTGAGGGCATGTATGTGTATGTGTATGATGGGGCTACGCTGTAGTAGTCGCCAGTTTCTTTCTAGAGTTGTGTATATGTGTTTGATTGTATGAATGAGTTTGCAAACGAGAGATGGCAAATTTTGAGAACGAAATTTTTGTAAGGAGGGGAGATTGTAAGAACCCGAACTGTGATATATGGGTTTAAAAAAATAATAATAAAAGAGGGGAAAATTGGGAATTTAGTAGGATTCGTCGACGAAGCTAGAGTTCGTCGACGAAGTCCATGTAAGTCTCGTCGACGAAGTTCAGAGGCTCGTCGACGAGGAGAAGATGAGAGATTTCTGGAAACGAGTGATATCAGGATTTGTTGACGAATCCATCATCTCGTCGACGAGCTGTCTATATGACCTCGTCAACGAGGACACCATTTCGTCGATGAGGACGCCCGAGTCAAGGGCTATAAATATCAATTCTCTTTACTTCTCAACTAAGAAAATTAAATCCTATCTCTCTCTCTCTCTAGAACTCTCTCTACTCTCTATCTCTCTAGATTTCTTCACCGTTCGTTATGAGAATCGTAAATCTGAAGTTACCACGAGGATCATGGAAGGATTCTCTACAAGTTCTACAGATCGGAATCCCGTTTCAGAGATTTTCGGGTTTTGGTGTAAAATTGAGGTAAGACTCGGTTTTCAATTTTGATCTGGTAGTTTAGTAGAGAATATTGTTGTGAGTATCTTCTGTATTGTTGATTGTAGGTTTTGGAACTCGGTTCGCTATTTAGGGACCTTAGAGTTCGAGATTTGCTATTCGGGAAAAAGGTAAGGGGAATTGTGTTTATATCGGTTATTTTTGAAATCGGACTTGGTAGAACTGTGGTTCACGGTCCTGTGTGTCTTTTGGTTACTCATTTAAGGGGATCTAACGGGGAAAACTATGAGTTTTTCATGATTATAGTTTTGGAAAAAAGGGGGCGAAGGGCTGCATCCCTGGTTTCGTTGAAAACCGAGCGTATATGTTGATTTATACTGTGTTATGGGGATAACCATGTCTTGACTTGTTTAAACTGTATGTATTTGGAAAACCATGATTTTAGATTACCAAATGGGTGTGATTTGTTTGGTTATATGAGCATGCATGTGTGTGTGATTGGTTAAATGGCTAGTAGGAACGAGGTTCCAAATTAGTTCCAAGTACTGAAAGTGTCCGGCTCTATATATGAGGGCGTGTTTTTATCGCCTACCACGTAGGTAAAAGTGTCCGGCTCTATATCCGAGGGTGTGAGCTTATCCCAGCTGATCACCGAAGGGTGTGGATCCACTAGTTTAGCGCCGGTACGATGCCATGGAGTCGGGGCATGTGCTGGTGGCGCCGTGTTATGCAGGTTGGTTACGAGTCAACGCCGTATGTCGAGGGCCGGCTTCGGGTCGAGGGGTGTGACGACACCGGGTAGATTATGGGCATGCGTATGCGTGTATGCACTGTGTAAAATAGTCTTGGACTGCATTTTACTGCGTGTATGTTGTATCATGATAACACTCAAATGTCACACACCTATATAACCTGTATTCTTTCATACTGAGAGGCGTCTCACCCCTACTGTACGTATATTTTTATAGGTCCTTCGAGTAACCGGAGCTAGCGTCCTGGTGTAGGGAGCGTAGTGGCCGGTGTACTGTGGTTAGCACTTTGGTAAGTGCTAGGACTGTGTTTTGGTGGGTTGCCATTTTGAGATGTATTAGGCACCCGTTTGTACGTTTGTGATAAAGCCTTGTTTCTGCTCTTGTATAGACTCTGGTATGGTACTGCATATGTATATAGTAAGACCTTATTCCGCTGCATATATTCTGTTATGTTTGGATGTGTATATGGTGCCTAGGAACCCCACGGGATGGAACTCTCTTCCATTGTCCTGTATCTTTGGATGTTTTGTATGGTACAAGGACTGATTGATTTACATTTTCACCCCTGGGTCCCATTTCTGGGTTCGGGGCGTGACACACTCACCCACTCTTTTTGATTTCATTTTTTAGAGATATTCGTTGTGATCGTATCATAATGTTAAGTAAGAGGTAAGTAAATTTGATTATGTTAGATTTTTATTTGAAATTTATACCCGAATTTATTTGTAAGTAAATTTGATTATGTTAGTTATTTTCATAAAATTCTCTCAAATTTATTTTTACGTATATTTAAGAATACCAGTTTTATCTTTAATATACTTGCATTTATTTTTGAGTTAAGAAATGTTCTAAACCTCTCGGGTATTTTATAACATTAATTTCTATTCAAGAAAATATTTTTAACACAAAAATTGTGTGGCCTGAGTTTATTTTTATGTAACATATTTCATTAAAATATGAGTAAAGATGACATGAGTTAATTTTTACATAACGTATTTCACGAAAATATGAGTAAAAATGAGATTTTAATGATATTATTTAAATTGTATAAATTATATAATAAAATGTTTTCAAAACCCCTTATGCCTCAGACAATATAAAAAATTATGAATGAATCAGAGTACACTCATACTGTTTACAGAGTGTTTTATATGGTAGTAGATTTCTCTTGAGTACACATCTGGGTCGGACCAGGGTTTAAAATAGGGAAAATCTCACTTAATGATTATATACGTTGATTTAGTTTGGCCGGCCAACCAGTTAAGTCCATTTTTCGGATTGCACAACTCAGTCATGGGAGTAAACATGACTTATAGCTAACAGAAACATGATTTATGACTAACAGACCTAAGGGTGATTTTTACAATATATGTATGTGTGTGTGTATGTCTATATATATATATATATATATATATATATATATATATATATATATATTTAATTATATGTATTGAGTTATTGATAATTTGAAGGAAAAATATATGTTTATGTGAACATGACCATTTTTGTGCCTAAATGATTATTTAAAGGAAACGTGTAAGGAAAAATTTAATTTAACAATTATAATATATGGTTATAAATTTTATTGTTGTAGTTGATGGTAAAAATTTTATGTAGAAATTTTTAAATTCACATTTATTTTAAAAATAATTTTGAAGTTATAATATTAAATATTATTTTACGGAAATATAATATTATGAAAGCTCATATTGACCACACACTAATAATAATTTTATTTACTTATTGAGCGTCATCTCACCTCAATCGTTATTTTACATTTCAAATGATTTTGAAAAGTATACTAGAAATCTGGCGTAACAAGTGCATGAGCGAGAATAGGAAGAGTAGAGTAAAATAAAAATTTTGTATAATACAATTTAGAATATGTTTGTGTATTTTAAAATTTTAAAAAAATTCATTTTAATAGTTGAGACTTATATTTGTAATAAAGCTAATTACTACTCTAATAATAAAAATAATTTATATTTATGTGTGTCCAGTAAAAAAATTTATATGTAAGAAGTAAGAACCCACTTGGATTTGAGTCCTTACATTGTCAACTGTGTTTGAACTTTTACATTCAAATGGACTTATAAAAAGACTCATGTGACTATGCCCTTTGAATATTTTTAGCCAATTCTTTTGAAATTCAACATTGATTTGCTGTATTGTCTGACTTAGTTGTTGATGTTCATAATTACAATATACACGATTATTGACGTTTTAATGATATGTCTTTTATAGATAATACTTGCTGCTGCGAAAAAAACCAAACCATTTTCATAAATCATCCTTAGATCACAACCACTTGAAAAGAATCAAACGAGAATAATTTGAAAGAATCAGGGCGTACTTCGAAAGATCACTCTGATGCCTAAGTTAGGGAATGAGAGTGATCCCCCGGAATACACTCCAAGTCATTCAAACCATTATTATTTTATTCCTTTTAGGTGATCACAATCGAAGAACGATTTAACAAAAGTTGTACAATTTTTGGCAGCAACATTACTTATTTGAATACTAAAATATCTATATTTAACTCATACGTTTGAAGAAAGAAGTTCGTTTAAATTCTTGTAAATTTTTTTTGTTATTTTGTGAAAAGTATAGACATTGACAAAATGATTGTTCTTTTATTGTTGTAAGGTGATTAAAATGTTTCAAATTAATAAAATGGACCTGGGTCTTTTGTTGAGGGTAAATAAGGGTGGGTGATTTTGTAATATTTTGAAAGAATCTTGTGGAATTAAATAATTAGATAAGAAAATTAAACTCTTATCTTGTAAAATAGTTAGAACTTTGAATCACTAGCTTTTAGAAGTTTTTTATTTAAGAAAAAATATTTACCAAAATTGTTTCACCCAACTTTTATTTTTTAAAGGAAAAGTTCATAAAAGAAAAAAAAAAAGTTCATCATTTGCACCCAACTTTTTCTTCTTTCACCGTTCGAAAGTTGAAAATATCATAAAAAATGGAAGCAAAATACAAAAGAATTCCCTTTTTTTTTTAATTTCATGTTAAGTTATTAAAATAAAAATAAAATGTATTAGCAAGTCAATAAACAGGAAATTAATTTTATACTTGATTAATTTTGCTTCCTTTTTATTTTAATTTTATGAAAATAAAAGTTTATGATCAACAACATTGAGAGAGAGAGAGAGAGAGAGAGAGAGAGAGAGAGAGAGAGAGAGAGAGAGAGAGAGAGAATAATCCAACTCAATAAAAAAATCAATTTTCTACATTTTTTTTTTCTTTTTTGTCAAATAAATCTGTAGCCTAAAACTTTTGATCACCATTTAAACCAAGCCTTTACTTCTGTCATTCTCCTTTTATTGACAAAATTAGAGAAAACAAATAAAAAAATATTTTTTTTTTCACGTTTAGTTAGTAACAAAAATAAAAAAGAATATATATATATAAGTCAATAAATAAAAAAATTGATTTACAAGTTATTAATCTTTAATTTCTTTTAATTTTAATTGTGTTAAAATAAATTTTTTATTATCAATACTATTAGCTGAAATGAGAAAAAAATATAATAAAAATTAAATTCCTACTTTGTATTTTTACTCAAAAAAGGTTTAAATTCAAAGCTTTTGAAAAGAAATTATTTAAAAAAGGGAGGGCATATTCAATTTTAAACACATCACGGAGCTCGGTGAAAAAACCAAGGAGCAGAAAGCGTGGGCGGCAGGATTCGAACCTGCGCGGGCAGAGCCCACATGATTTCTAGTCATGCCCGATAACCACTCCGGCACGCCCACTTTGATATTTACGTCGGAAGAAAGTTTTATATAATGGTATATATTGCCCCACCAGCACCTTCATCATTTCAATCGTTCATTACGAACTTAATGGTCCAACAACAAAGATGATGTTGGACATTTCATTCATGAGAATTGTTTTATATTAAAAAATTAAGTGAAATTTGAAATAAACAATAGACATAATAGTTTAAGTTTTTGGGTCAATTTAATCCCATATCATCTATATTTGCCAAGATTGTTGATATCTTGATAAGATATATTTATAACCTCTAATTACGATTAGAGAAGACTTTATGTACCCATTATTTGATTGATAGTTTCAATTAGATTAAGTCCCGTGATTTTTCTTTCTCACACTGAAAAAGTTTTTCACGTAAAAAATTACTTGTATTCTTGTGGTATGGTGTGATTGATTATTATTTTTATTTTCAGCACGTATAAAAGTAGAAATACACTATATTTGTTTGCAGGAGAATAATTATTTCGCTGTAGTTATTTGTTGATATCTCTCCCAATAATAAAGTCATTTTGAAAAACAAATAAAAATTTAAAGTTAGGTAAATATTAAAATGGAAATGTTATTCTCACATATTCCAACATAAAAATATTTAGGGACACGTACTCAAGATAAGAGATATATTTAAAGTTAAAGTTATATAGATAACAAATGTTGAAAAAAAAACAAGATTCTTTCCTTAAAATAATACTAACGAAACTTAAAAAATTCGGCTCTACCATTAGAGACTTGATCATGCCGATAACGTGTTGTAAATGAAATAAAGAGAGAAATATAAAAAAAATTAAAGTAAAGAAATTTAAGAATAATAGAAATTCAGTCGCCTAGTTCTCCAATAATTAGATATTACTAATTATCTTTATATTTATTTTGGTTGTAAAACATGTCCTTATGTAGGCAAAAATTATATTGACATCCCAAAAATTAATTTCATAATGAACCATTATGTGAGCATATAAAAAATTATAACTTATTTTCAAGATAATTATCTACATTTATAATATACACTTTTTATAATAAATATAATTAATTTTAAGGTCATTTTAAACATTATTCTTTTTTAAAAAAAATATGACGTTGAATTTAATATTGCTTGTGGAGGGGCCATAGGCATACACCTGGCAAGTGCAATGCACCTACCAAGAAAATAATACTTGAAAGCCGGTTGTATGACGCTTCATCAAAAAGCTTGGAATTTTGACAACTGACATGACAAGAAGATCCGACTTTTATTAAGAAAGAAGGGTCTGCGGGTCAAATCACACTCCAAATTTGACGTCAATCAAATCCACTCACATTTAATTAATGCAGTTTGAACTTTCAACTTAATTTTAAAGAGTTGACGCTGTTGGTAGGGGTGCCTGATTGGTTGGTTGGCCTAAGTTGATCAATTAATTGAATAAATCGAATTTTTTCGAGCTAAGCACTTTATCTGAATCATTCCGAACCGAATTATCGCGTAATTTAATTAAACAAATTTAATCGAATAAAATTTAAACTAATTATAGAAAAAAAATTTGAATGTATAATTTGTGAGTCGAAATGGGAATGACTGAATGGGAAAGGAATTTGAGAATGGCCGAATGGAATATTGCAAGTTTGGAACCTTAGCCTAAAAACATATATTTTAATAATTTATATTTAATAATTAATTAATTAAAATTTGGGTAATTTGGTTAATCGAATTATATTTTTTTCATAACCGAACTGAAAACTAAATACCTAAATTTACTTCATCCTAAAATTGAACCGAACCTGAACTACAAATTAGCCAAACCGAACCGACCAAATTCAATTAGTTAACTCATTTAAAATCCCCCTAGTTGTTAGTTGATTTTTTTTTTTTAATTTTAAAGATAACTTTTTCATGTTACTTGATACTAAATATATATCGTTAAGAAGACGTCAGGATTTGAAATCAGTCGTAAGTTATAATCATAAATTTTTAAAAAAAATTAAAAATTTTTTTAAAAATAAAAATAGAAAAAATTCTACTTTTTTATATTTGATTATCAGAAATAAAAAGAAAATGATATATATATATATATATATATATATATCAATTGAGCAAAAGATTCACCCTACCATCATTAATATTTTTTTTTTTTAAAAAATCATCGAATCATTTTTCATTTTTAATAGTATTTGATATAAAAGAATACAATGAAAATGAATTTTATTCCTTCTTATTTTCTTCTCTTAAATTTTATTTTTCATTATATTTTATTTCTATTCAAATTCTATTAAAAATAAAAAAAAATTATAATAATCTAGATTAAGAAAAATCAAATATAAATGAATGTCAAATCAATTTTTATTCATTGATTTGATATAGTATCTATTTTCTTTATTACTTTTCTTAGTAACTAATTATGAAAAAGTAAAATTGGTCATATTTTTCTTTCCTTCTCTAATATTTAGCAAGTTCCAATGTCCCGGAACTATTTAAATCAATAATTTTATAGGAAAAAAAGGAAAGGAAAAATAAGAAAAAAAAAATTCATTTTCCTTTATATTTTTTACTTAGATAAAAATGTGTTCTAATATGCAAATAAATAAATAAATATTAATGATGTATAAAATCAAAAATTTGGTTAACAATTTCATTTTTTTTCCTCACTAGTGAATTTATTCAAATTTATTTTCTTTCTCTAATATTTCAAAGTTTCAAATTTGTAAGAGAAAATAATATAGGCTAAATCAAATAAACCTTTAAGGTCCGGTTTGGGACTTAAAAAATATAAGGTTAAGGAAAGGAAAAACATAGGAATCTAATTTTCCATGTGAAAATAAATATAAAATCAATGGTCAAAATTTCAATTTGTACACTATCAATATCTAATTTTTTCTTAATTTTGAATCATTATTAGATTAATGTTTTATTTTTAATAGTATTTGATATAGAGAGAAAATATAATGAAAAATGAGTTTGTTCTCATATATATATATATATATATATATATATATATATATATATATATATATATATATTTTCCTTTTTCCCATTAAAACTCTTGATCCAAACAGACCCTTATATATATATATATATATATATATATATATATATATATATATATATATAAAATATGAAGTATATGACTAAATCACATTATTTTTTTTTGTCAAGTTGAAATGGAATTAAATAGTTGTTCAACTGTGGATTCCTCAGACATGAACTCCAATACATGAGATTCACATGCACTTCCATCTGCGTGAAATCCAGATTTCTTAACTTCTTACTTCATTCTATTTATTATTTTTTTTTTGGGGTAACCTTCTAAGTCAAATGTCAATTGAATCAACATGAAAAACGAAGTGACTTTCCCCAGGAACCCAGTAAATATGTAACACATCCCAACCAACCCAAAAAACAAAAAGACAGGCATATGAAATTACAAAGTCCAAGCTTGATCAAAGATGTCCCAAGTGTAGGTAGCAACCGGGTAGATTAAATATGTGATTGGTTTGAATGAGATATAATATATTATTATATTAAAATTTATTTAAGTAAATGGTTCAAATCGTAACCTTAAATTTATGCTTCACGGTATGAGATTAAAAAAGAATAGTTTAAAACTGTTTGATCATTTAGAACACAGAGTTAGTCTTTGAGATAGAGAAGATTTAATATTTTTTAAATTAACTGAGGAAAATGTTTTTGCAAAGAGGAGAAAAAATATTTATGTAGTCAGACCCTACCTACAAATACTAATTGAATTTAAATTTATATAAATTTGCACAAAATATAAAATCCATCCAAACCCAAACTTTTGAGAGTATGAAATTTATACCTCAAATTTAATGTCTGCAAATCCACACAAATCAAAATCTAAACTCTGCAATCTAAGTTGCTAAACATTATATAAACTTGAGTTTAAAAATGTAAAATGTTTGATTGCAGGCCTCTGATTCAGAGTTATATTAATTTGTACAAAACTTAATACAATAAATATTAAATTAAATTTTACTCCAATCCACCCAAATTCAAATTCAAATCCAAACTCCCCATCATGGATCAGATTTAAGAGCCTCAACAAAATCAGGATATCCAAATTTTCATGAGGGGGAAAGGGCTAGAGGTAGTAATGAATTGCAGATATACCTTTAGAAGGGCTAGCAATGAACTAGGTAAGAAGGTTCAGTTGGACAAATAATAAAGGGAAAAAAATAATAATTAAAGAATTGGATTATCTGGATCTCCTCAACCAGTTAATTGCATCATTGTTCCAACAACAATATATGACAGCAAAAGTACATAGAAAACAAAAGGTAAAAGTAGAGGATTATTGCAAGCCGCAATTTCTTAGCCGAAAAAACACTACTCTTTTTCCCATCTCTCCAACCAACAGACTTAAAAGCATTTCCGGTGCACAATAGACGGGCCTGATTCATCATACTCTGCCTTTGCAATCCACATCTGCATTAAACATAAGACACTAGTCATAATCTACTCCGACACACCTTGTCGAAATGTCACCATGTGAGATGAGCAAATTCGGAGTAACATAATATATTTAAAGCAGTCAGCAAATCAAGCTGGTATTCGCAATGCCTAGATCAATATGTAATTGCAGGTTGTTGAGATCGAGAATATTTGCATAGTCAGTCTATTTTTCCAAATAAAGGATTCCCAAAACCATTTTTTTCCACTAAAAATGGTGGTTTCCACCTCTACTAAAGAAAAAGTGTGAATCTCTAATGAATTAAAAATTGATTTCCCTGTGCAGCGGCCAGCAAGTGTGAGAATAAAGTGAGTTCTAGGATCCTAATTACATCAAATACACCTTACGTATAAACATAATTATTGGGCATCGTCGTAAGAATCATTGTCACCATCGTAGTGTAATGCAAAAGGAACATACCTGCTGAAATGTGCTGAGGGATGCCAAGATTGAGCCTCCAATCCAGACACTATACTTTCTCTCAGGTGGAGCAACCACCTTTATTTTCATGCTGCTTGGGGCCAATGCAGTGATTTCCTTGCTCATTCTGTCAGCAATGCCAGGGAACATGGTGGATCCACCGCTAAGGACAATGTTTCCATACAAATCCTTCCTAATATCCACATCACACTTCATGATGGAGTTGTATGTGGTTTCATGAATGCCAGAAGCCTCCATTCCAATCATGGATGGCTGGAAAAGGACTTCTGGGCAGCGGAAACGCTCGGCCCCAATTGTAATCACCTGCCCATCAGGCAACTCGTAGGTTTTCTCAACAGAAGAACTAGTCTTGGCAGTCTCCAGCTCTTGCTCATAGTCAAGAGCAATGTATGCCAGCTTCTCCTTCATGTCCCTCACAATTTCACGCTCAGCAGTGGTGGTGAAAGAGTAGCCACGCTCAGTCAGGATTTTCATGAGAGCATCTGTGAGGTCACGACCTGCTAAGTCGAGACGTAGAATAGCATGAGGCAGGGCATACCCCTCGTAAATTGGTACAGTGTGGCTCACACCATCTCCAGAGTCGAGCACAATGCCTGCACAAAAAACAAAAGCACCAATAGGTACACCTTACACACGCATTCACCATGCCAAATCTTGATTAAAAGGAAGCTGAAGTACAAAGCACTCTTATCACGTAAAGAGCCTACACAGGTGCTGATAGATCAATTGCCCAAAGAAAATTCAAACAAGAATATTTCATTCTTTGGCATAAAATTACATCAAAACAAAAATCAACAAAGGCAGGAGAGTTCCTAACCACTAAATTTAGTTTTAAACATTTTCTGTCTTCATAAGGTTATTATATTAGATACTGCTTGGACGTGTGACGGGGGTCTGTAAGGAGCCTTTTCTACTTCTGACATTAGCAGCAAGCAGCCATCTCCGTTTACCTACTCCTGTCCTTTTAAAAAAATAATAAAAAATGCTAGTCCTCTGTATAATAGATTCTTCTCTGTTAAGGCTTCTAGCATGGGCTGCAATCTCCCATCTCCTTAGTTGTTTATAAATTTTATGGTTCTAAAGAGCCAGGGTTATTACAATCGGGATCCCATGTAGGATCACTAGGATGGTTTGCAGGATCAGATCGAGGATAGCAAGATTCTACTAAATACATAAAAGTACCAAACCATCATTTGTCTAAGCAAACAAAATTGAAACTACCAAGTCGTTTCTATCTTAAATGTCAGCATACAAGCTACCATTTGTCTCAGTAGTATCACTACGACCATCATCAATGACTTAAGAAAGGCCATCATTAAAATCATCACTATTATTGCTAAATGCATCATCAATGTATTATTTATTTATCTTCATTCTTAATGTTTAAATTTTGCACCACTTAATGATCAGCTAGGAACTAAAAAATATATATTTTTGAGTCATAATTTAGTTAATATAAAACAAATCAAATCACTTTCTAAGTTGTCCATTCCATGTATAAGTTATAAAACCGACGCCTATATGAAAAGTATTTTACTAAAAGTTTTAAAAATACGAAAAAGAACACGATCTTACTGATCCCACCAACCCTACTGCAGCCCTACCAATTTGCAATGCTATACAGGATGAGGATTATTTTAATAAAGTAGGGTCATAGAATCTCCGGATCACAATTTCATGTAAATAGTAGCCATGAACATCATAATGTAGCGGTTTTTTGGACTTCCAATACCTTACCTTATCACTGAATCAGTGTGCAGAAAATTGACAGTCATAGCGGCCATTAAAAATGGCTATTGTTACAGATTTTCAATGTCATAAACCATTGTCAAAAAAGGTGGGGGATGAAATCTAATCACCATGGCAAACCATTCATCCCACCATGGCCAAGCATAAATTTAATTTCAACTTGATAACATGAGAAAGTAAATTGGTTAAACTGCTTACCAGTTGTTCGGCCACTTGCATAAAGAGAGAGAACAGCCTGGATGGCAACATACATGGCAGGAGTATTGAAGGTCTCAAACATGATTTGGGTCATTTTTTCACGGTTAGCCTTTGGGTTGAGAGGCGCTTCAGTGAGCAAAACTGGGTGTTCTTCTGGGGCCACACGAAGTTCATTGTAGAAGGTGTGATGCCAGATCTTCTCCATGTCATCCCAGTTGCTCACAATACCATGCTCAATTGGGTACTTTAGAGTTAATATACCACGTTTGGACTGAGCCTCATCCCCAACATATGCATCTTTCTGCCCCATACCAACCATCACACCAGTGTGGCGTGGACGACCAACAATGCTAGGGAAGACAGCCCTTGGAGCATCATCTCCCGCAAATCCTGCCTTTTAGTTGAAAAATAGCCAGAAAATAAAATGAGATTAATGAAGAACTCCAATGACATTATGCATACTTTTACAAATTATTCACAGAATCCAATTAATACCTTAACCATTCCAGTTCCATTATCACAGACAAGTGGCTGAATATCCTCAGCATCTGCCATTTTCTATCACTGGCTGGAGAAAGTAAAATCAGCTTCAACTTAGAACAATAAAATAAATAAGCATAAAAAATAACTGATTGAAATTAATTTCCTATCTATTCTAAAGTGCAGCTCTTAACCTAGTCAACAACTCCTCCTCCTATTATTATTATTATTACTACTACTACTACTATTATTATTATTATTATTAATTGTTGTTGTCATTCTTGTTGCTGTTGTGACACGACAGAGTTTCGGATCCTATGGCACTCAAAAAATTTAGGAGGATCCGAGGATAATGGGCTCCTGACCCCTATACCCATCTCTACTAAAGTACGTAAGTTTGATTTCAATTGGAAACCACAACCCCAAAACTCTAATCCTAGCAAATTTCTCATATTGATACTAACTAATAGGAACTAAACTATTAGGAACTTTCCATAAGATTCCATAACCTTCATAAAATGATGATGATGAAAATGATTCAAAATTCCAAATCAAGCAGAAATCTTTATAGTATACAGACAGGGCAACCAATTCTCTTAAAATTGAAATATTAAGGAACTCTCCATTAGAAAATGCCAGTGTTAACAACCTTGTAATAATGCATATAGGCATACTTCTAGAGATGAAATAGAAAACAATATCCAGGCATAAAGACAAGAACCATCCAAAAATTCTATAACAAACATTCTATCCCGTAAATTTAATGACAAAATGACTGAACTAGAAACTCAAATCGTCAAAATTGTTTGGTTTTAAACTCCATGTAGTTCATTGCAACATTGACAAGGCTGCTTGGTTGACAGCACTCCGTTGCAAACACCATGTTTACAATCTGTTAGATACATAAAACCAAATTGGAAAAACAAAAGAATTGAAAAAATATCCGTGAGACTGAGGGTAAGTTGGACTAACATAGGTTTTCCATACTTGCATTGGATATCACAATTGTCCGGTTCAGAAAGCAGTCCAGACTCTCCAGATTCATTAATTCCATTCTACATGCTAATAAACCTTCCACTTAATCAATCGGAAATTTAATATCTAAATAAATCGATAACAAGTAAAATCAAACCCCATCAGGTGTCTTGCGATTCATAAAAAGTAATCGCTAAAACGCAGAATCCCCATATATCGATCACAATGAGACAGTGCGATCAATTCAAGACCAACAGTCAGTTAAACGAAGATCCAGGTCGTTTACAGAAATGTACCTACGAGCCAATGCGGATCATCCACACCAACAACGACCACAAAGATTTAGAAAGATCCGCGAACCACTATTAATCAAATCACACATCACAACATCCATACGAAATCAACATTTCGAGAACCAAAACTCACCGCGTCGCGTTTCACGCAGGAATAAATTCAGATCGGTAATGTTATAACATTCAACAGCTCATTTAAACAATCGGAAAAGAAATCAAAGCAACTAAATCAGACCTTTTGGCAGCTCGGAAACGGCAACGAAAAAAAATTAGAAAAAAAAAGGGGAAGATTACACCGTTCTCTTTCCTACGGTTTCTCGGCAACCAAACTGAGAAATTTGGAGAAAAAATTGATGAATGGAGGAGAAAAGTTACCTCAAAACCCTAAGATTTGGCGTGGAAGAGAGAGTCTCGCGAACACGAGGCTCCGATCTCAGCTGCCCGCCCTTGGGTTCAAAACGAAACAAGATGAAATCACAGAGAACTGAAATTCCCAACCCAATTGAAAATGAAATTGCGTTTTTAAATTGGAGGTCCCATGGTCAAGAACGCAATCTTGGCCATCCACTCATTTGTCTTGATTAAAGGCGATGGTGACGCGTGTTCGGTGCTGGGCATTTGTCTGTTCTGTCTGTGGAAGTACAAATATACCCCTTCACTTTCTTAAATATCCATCCCCCATGCAGCTATCTGGTGGGGTTGACTGGTTCATTCTAAGCCGTCAAAAGCTAAATTTTGTTGATCAAAAAAAGGTAAAACATGTTTATTATTATTTTTATTTCTTTGGGGTTGAATATTCATTTTTTATATTTGATTATTAAAAACACTAAAAAGAATATAAATTTATAATAAATTAATAAACACGAACTTTTGTGTTTTTAGATTTTGAGTTTTGACTCTTGTTAATTTTAATTTTATTATAACAAATATTTATTTTTATTAATACTTGATATGTAAAATAAATATGATAGAAAATAAGTTCTTTTTTTGCTTTTTATTTTTCGTACTAAAACGAAACTTTAAATTTGAAGGGAGCCACCATTTCATGTTTGAGTCCACATAAATGAAAAACATGTTTTGATATAACACTTAATAATGCCAGTCTTGCATTATTTTAAAGGTCTAAATATTAATATAATGTCCTATAATTAATAGTTTGTAGATTATACGCGGAAGAATTAATACTCATATACTTCTGTAAGAAAAGTATCACATATATTTTTCACAAATTATGAAAAACTACTAAAGACGCGAATTATGAATAGGATATCATTAATTTTTAATATAAAAAAATTATTTGAAAACTTAAAGTTAATTATGTGTTTATCCTTAAATATGAAATTTTTTTTTTGTTATTAAATTGCTAAATGTAAATAATTGCATCAACTGAATAATCATCATTTGACTATTTTGTCAATTATGTTAATTAGTAAAGAAGTTTACATTTTTTTCAATTTAAAAGAGTTAATCCCTAAACAATTAATTAAAAAATAATCATTACATTATTTCCCCAACATATTCCTCTCTCACAACGTAATCTTCATTTCTCATTGCTTATTTCAATTTTAATATAAAGAGAAAACATATATAGTGTAAAATATTAAAAACCCCTTATATTAAAAATAGTTGCACAATAAACCCTCAATTTAAAACAATTATTGTGTAACCATTTTTATTTATTCAAAGGAGTTATATCGTTAATAGTAGTTGGCAAAAAACTATCATAACTTTCGAAGTTGAAAGTAGACCAATTAAAATAAAATTATTAATTAAATTAATCAAGAAAATATTATTAAAATTAATTAACTCTTATTATCTAGAATCATGCACCTATTTGCAGTTTTACCAAACACATTAAGTTCAAGTTACGCGTGCACTCTGCATAGCTGTATTTTTTAGTTTCCTTGAATGAGTTTATGGAGATGGATAATTTGTAGCTATTGACTAAGACTGTTGAAGTATATGACTCATATCGAGTGAAACACAACATGTATAGAGAAAGTAGGCCGAGGGAAACAAGAAAGCTGGACTAAAGAAAAAAGAAAATTGTCGACGATTTGCATAGTACATCAACGGTTATATCGATGGTTTCTTCTAGTAGCTAATTAGGAAGAAAACTATCAATGATTTCTTCTAGTATATCAATGGTTTCTTCTAATGAAGGAAAATCGTTGACGATTTGATGAAACCGTTGACGATTTTGTTCGGCGTTCTTTTTGAAATTTAAAGTGAGAAGATTAATGGATTGGGAATATGGAGGCAAATCCTTCGCGGATTGATACATGCCGGGGTATTTGAGGGATTCTCTAATACCTTTGTGCGTCTACGAGTTAGTATAAATACAATATTGTAACCCTGGTTTTAGTCACCAATAGCATAATGCCACGATCATAGCTGCATTGAAGATGCAATCATGGCAGCCCAATTATGATCGGGTCATTATGTAGGGAGGTGCCCAACTGTCCATGGAAAAGGATCTATCTGTTAGTGTCACCAACTCAGCCAAACAATGAAATTCAAATTTTTTGTTTAGTAATAATTAGGTTTTTTTTTTAATGATATTCCCACGAAAATTTTTTTCCATCTATATAATTAGCAAAAGGACATTTTTGAAATTAGAGACTTATTTATTAAAAATTCTAACGACTAATTAAACGAGATAGAAATATTGAGTATTATAAAATTGAAGGTGATTATGTGGCGAATGTTTTAGTTTAAGGGGAGGAGATATTGAACAACTAATTTTTAGTATAAGGAAATTTTATGCATTTTAGTCTAATTGGTAATTATATTAGAACAAATGTATTTTTAATAGTATTTAATATAAAGAGAAAGTATAAACGAAAATGTGCTTTTCATTTTATTTTATTTTCCTTTTCTTTTCTCAAATAAAATCTTAACTCAAAAACCCTTATTGAATAATTAGACAACAAGATTTTTTATTGATGTCTCAATTTTAACTTTCAAAATGGTAGAAGAGTTTATGGATCGAGGGGCACGTGAGGTCACCCCAATCTGTAACTTAGGTTCAATGGCTACTTAACAAATCAAAGAGGATTAGTTGAGTGTCCAATGAACCCGGGACACTATCATTTCCAATATGTATAAATATATACATTATTTATATAGTTTACGTAAATTTTTATGAGTTATTAACGTTTATGAAAGTTTAGGTTATTATTCTAGATAGTTTTTAACTTTTGACATGAATAAAATTTGATTATTAACTTAAATTAAAATTGACAAAAAAATAAAATAAAAATGTTAGCATGTCTAAAATTAGGTTTATATTCTTGGGGGGAAAAATGTAGCATGGTTGAGGAGGGCCACTCAAATAGTGTGAAGGAAATTGAACGTAAGCCCTTAGGATTACAAGTGATCTCAAAGCAAAGCAAAGCAAAGCAATTGGCTATGGAGCACTAGGAAATGTTTGGTAATGTGACCTCCCACCTAAAGCAGCACTCCAATGAATGATGATGATTGTGACAGTGACTCATAACAGTGTTATAATTTTTTCCTTGGAGTGTTTATATTTAAACATATGATTTTTTAATGATCTTCCTGCTTTGTAACTTGAAAGTAAATTTTGGAGACATCTTCTACTCTTAAAAAGCTTTTGTCATGAAGAAAGGTTTTTAATTATGCTTCCAAATTCTGTGATGGAGAATGGTGCATGAAGAAAGATTTAAATGGAGAGGATGAAAAAAAAAAAAAAAGAGTTAGTGATAAATTTGATTATATTTTGTCAAAATTATTCTATTTCTATGCACCAAACATGGAATAAAGAAATTCATGAATCTGTTTTTATGGATTTCTAATCTCATAAAAGAGAAGAATGGAGACATTAAAAGATTGGTCTGGGCTTCTTCTATATATTTTGTTTGGAGAGTTCGGAATACTATATTGTGTGCCTGAAAGTTGAAGATGTGGCGCAAGAAATTGAGTTGGAGGTAAATTTTAAGTTGGGTTAGGCCTTTTGGGCTGGTTATTTGGTCTACTTTAAAATTCTCTTGAATTTATGATTAGGTTATTTATAATTGCGGAATTAATTAAGAGAAGAGTATAAGTAGCTTAGAGGGATAATTTTGTAAGTACCTTTATCAACATATCAAACAACTCAATGTTAACTCCCTCTCTCTCTCTCTCTCTCTCTCTCTCTCTCTCTCTCTCTCTCTCTCTCTCTCTCTTTAATATTATTTTGTATCTCCAATCTATTTTTTTCCATCCTCTTCTTGTCCTTTCTAATAAGGGTCTATTAACCTCCTTTGTTCCTCACTCCTATGAATTTTGATATGTCCTAAATATATGAGCTTATAAAAGGAAGTTAAAACCCAACAATCACTATCCAAGTCAAATCCTCTGACAAGAGCAATTAGCTCTAATCCAATAATAAAGGGAGAGATTCACGCTGATGCCTTAAACGCTTAGAGTGATCCACGTTGACACTTTAAACCTCCGGAATGATCCATGCCCTCATGTCATAATGATGGATCACCCCAAGAGTCAAACCTCGCCACTATAAAGAAGGGTGATGCAAACAAGTTAAGGTAACTAACTCTTAACCCAATCTTACTGTTGCATTCGACCTCTTGGAAACATTCCCTTACTTAGGCATCAGAGTGACCCACCGGAGTATACCTCGGGTCCTCCAAGCCTACTTTGTTTTCATCCTTTTTTGATCATTGGAAGAACCACTGTCAACACAACTACCATCACCCATGAAGCATTCAAAAGTGTGAAAATATTTTGGTGACAATGTTCTTTTTTATAGTTCCATGTCATGTATAGAATTATATGCACTCGTTTTTATAATACTTCATGCACTAAATGAAGTTTAAAAATATACAAAATTCCTTTGATTTACATAGCTTGGAGTTTTTTGGATTGAAAATTGCTATAAAAAAAAAAGAAAAAGAAAAAGAAAACTTTGGTCTTTATCTTCCAAGTCATTTTTTACCCAAAAAATTAGAAAAGATGCTAAAATTGAAACTCCTTGATTTCCACACCATTTTCCACCCAAAATCTCAAGAAATTCCACAAAAAACTGATAGTGCACAAACTCATTTCCTCCCGATTTTTGATTTATAAAAAATGTGCATTGGTTTTCATCAAAATTTACTTTTAAGGAAGTAATGGGGTCCATTGGATTAATTTCCTCTATGGATCCTACGAAAGCCTCCCTCAAATAATTAAATTCGTTTCCTCCCAATTTTTTATTTATAAAAAATGTGCACCTTTCTTCACCAAAATTTATTTTCAAGGAAGTAATGGGGCCCTGGGAGATTAATTTTCTCGCATGTGTGCACGAATGCCTCCTTCATATAATAAACACTCATTTCCTTCCAGTTTTGAAATTTAAAAAATGAGTACATTTTTTTTATATAAAAAAATGTGAGGAAGTAATGGGTTCTTGTGGCACTAATTTCCCAGCATGGAACCCACAAAATCTTCCTTCAAAATAATTATTTAGTTTTCCTCATTTGTGAAAATAAATTTCAGTTCTTATTTCTCAAAATTGGATTTTGTCTCAAAATGTTTTTTCAACCTTAAAAGCCTTTTGAATTCTACCAAATTGGATTTTCCTGAACTGTTTTGTTTCTCAAAACAAAATCATCTCTCTTTTCAAAATTAGAAACTGTTTCCCAGTTTTCCAAAAACCCGTTTTTGGGGTAAATGCCCAATACAAAAATTATGGATTCTCCTTATGTTCTCAAAAAATTGGAATATATTGTTTCCTTTTTCAAAACATTAACTCTTTTAGGGGAAATTCATTTCAAAAATACCCATATTCAAAACTTTTTGAACTACTTTTACTTGATCTCGACCTCAGGTATGTAGGTAGCTTACTCCAAAAGGGATAGATTAAGTTCAAAAAAATCTTCTTCTTTTTTTCATTTTTTTCTTCTTCCTATACAAATCTTCAACTAGTTTTCAATATAAAAGATGAATAGTGCAGGCTTCGTGGGGTTCAACCCCCCATATAGTTATTATGAAATGTCGATTTTTTTAGAAGCCATACTACACACGTAAGTGCGGTAACCATTCCCTAAATGGGTGCTAATAGGGCTGTTAGGAGGACAACATCATCTGAATGGTTGCTGGACTACCTTCCTTGTTCACAAATGAATTCTTGAGCCCTAAATCTCTCCTTGATTTTTTCTTTATTTTTCACCCTTTTTCTTAAGAAAAGAATGGAAATAAAGTGGTGACTCCTTTTCTTTTTCACAACACTGATAGTACTGATAATTGTTCGATCTTTTGAATGATTGGGAGTACAGATGATTGTTTAATCAGTTGAAAAAATAAATGTGAAAACGAAATACAAAAAATTAAATCAAAGGAACTTATTAGTTAAGGCATGCACAACACTATCCTTATAGAAGATTTCACTCATCCAATACGGTGCAAATCAAAAACTCATTGACTATCCCTAAGATATAATAACCCTTTTGATTGACAGATGCTCGCTAATTGAGAGGCAAAAACAATACGACTTGGTTAATACAGATAGATAAACTGTAACAATAACCACAAAAAGGAAATCATGATCTAATCAATAATAAAAGAAATTTCAAAGAGAAGAATTTTGCGAGAAGGAAGAAAGCACTAGCAAGTACATACTTATAAAGCCAATCTTCAGATATATCTATATATGAAAACAATTATTATTATACAGTTAGAAAATGATCATAAAACAGTCACAAAAATGGTCATAATTGTTTGGTAAAGGTTAATAAAATTAAGAAATTCTTTAATGTACCGTTAGGGAAAAGAAGTATTAAATTAAAATAGATTATTTTTATTTTTTAATTTTGTAAACTACATTAATTTCTTTTGAAAGTTTCCTTCTACTTTTTCTTAAATAAAGAAGAGTAACGACTCTAGTCATTTTTCTAACCTCTTTTTGAAAGAGAATGCATCCAGATGTTGCAAATATATATCATGACAAAACATGGATTGTTCATTTTTTTCCTTTGAACCTTACAAACACCACCATCTCGACTCTCCCACCAAAAAAACAAAAAAAAAAAAAACAAAAAAAAAAAAAATAAGTCTCTTTCTTTATTTGGATTGTGAGCTTACTAGGCTTGAACACAAAGTGTAAATGTACTACTATTTTTTTATATATAGATATAGTAGCCGCCTAATCACATGTCACCAATTAGAAATACCTAATCAACCAACAACCACCAACTAGAGTACATGTTTTTCCTTCTTTCTTTTTTGTTTTCCCCTTTAGGGAAGTAACAAAGACATCTTTGATCATTATTATTTTTGTTAGTAGAAAGATATTAATATTCCTTCTGCACTCAAAAGATTGCAAGATTAGAACCCTAAATAATAATACAAAGGATAAACTTTTGAACTTGCATCGCCGATAAGATAGAAAAAACCTTTTGTACTTGCACCGAAAATTTTCCCGCTCTTATCTAGGATGAATAAAGCAAACTCTAGGCCTATGTTAAGGCTCATAATTGATATATATAGTGATGATCAAGTTTGTTTAAACTCAAAGACTGTCTATGTTAAGGTTCATAATTGATATAGTGATGATCAAGTTTGTTTATATGCAGAGCCTTTTGTCAATCATTTGACTTGCATATCCTATTAAAACAATGTATGTTCTCCAATTATCTCAGCTCTAACATGTAAATTATTATTGCTTGATTTTTTTAAAAAAAATTATAAAATGATGAAATTGTCAACAGAAATGTAATGATGAGTTTAGAGCCAAGATGAAATTGTAGAATTGTCCATTGTCTATTGCACAATAAATAAAACTTCTAATGAGAGAGCTTATTTCATCAGGATCAAAGAAATCACACCACACCATCCTTTATTATTCCAAATCCATTAACTAGTCCTTCTTGATTGCTAAATTTACATTTATGTTTGCTCAAATTCATTTTCTTAAATTTTCCATCCATATTTCACAATTTGTTTAAAGATTAGACATTTTTTTTTTTAATTTTCAAATGTAGGATTTATTTGATTCTCCTTTCAATGTGCACTCGAATTTGATTTCTCTTATAAAATTAAGCATTCCCTCCTTCCCCCTCCTCCCACCTCATTGGATTTTAATAAAAAAATTGTTAGGACCGGAGGAGTCCATGGGTGGGCTTGATTCACATAGGTACACCAATTTGACCCAAAAGTTTAAGCCTATTATGTCTTGGACCCAACCATGTATATAAGTACCCATCATCCACTCTAATTTTCCAATGTGGGACCAGCTCACAAGTGAAATTCTCAACAATCTCCCCCTCACTTGTGAGTTCCAACTACACCTCCTTAAACAGAAATCGTCTCCCTTTTGGGAGTAAGCTCAATTCTCCAACAGTTGCTTAACTAGGCCTTACCACTGGCGCCTTACGTGTGTCGGATTGCATTCCTCGTGCCTCCGAACTAATCCTACCTCTCACGTCTTGACTTTATTTAGATCCATCCGCAGCCTAGATAATCCTTATTGGCCTCAGCCACAGACTTGGTCCTCCAACTGTTTGCACGTTAGAAGAATTAGCTTCACTTCTCGACTTTTTACGATATCACTCACCCAGAGTTACGAACCGTCAACTCTGATACCACTTGTTAGGACTAGAGGAGCCCATGGGTGGGCTTGATACACATGGGTGAACACCAACTTGACCCAAAAGTTTAAGACAATTGGGTCTTGGGACCAACTATGTATATAAGCACCTATCATCCACTTTAATTTTTCAATTTGGGACAGGCTTACAAGTGGAATTCTCAACAAAAATAAATCTTTTAGTAGTTGATATGTGACAACACAACCACCAAACACATAAACGGGAGAAAGAAATAGCACAAGTAAGGGCTTGCTTAGTAATGGAAAATGAATATTAAATACCAAAGGGGTGCCTCAACTTAAAAAGATTATTCCTAAGAAGAAAGGGGAGAAGGGAAGGTAAGACATCTAAAACTTTCCTTTAATACTATGACTACGTCATGCTACTTCTTCCACCCTAATATTCACTTTAGTGTCGGAGACTTCATAGACCATCGGAAGTCTCTGAAGCTCTTTATTGTTTTCTTGGTGGTAAATGATTGTCATGATCTGTGAACATGAATAATAAGGTTTTATTTTTGGTATCAATACATCTCTTTCACAAATTCATCAAATTACAACAAATTGCAAAAGTGAAATTTAAAATTAAACCTCAACCCATGAAAAGTTGAAGCTCAATTTCATTCTAACATCTAAAATTGCAACTCAATTTCTTTGTCTAATGCAAGATTGAAAGCCTATTTCTTTCCAACATGTAAAATCAAAACTCAACAAGCAAATTGAACCCAAATTCGCTCTCACACCCAATTTCAAACCTAAGTGTTGACTTTCATATGCAAATTGACACCTAATGCAAAACCTAATTTCAAAACCAACACAAAGATATTCATATCAATTCCCTTCTCCGACTCAACCCCAAATCTCAAATTTAATCCTAAATCAATCAAAATTGCAAATTCAAATGAGCATGGATTTGAGATCTTGAATTTGAATTTGGATGGATTTAGACAAATTTCACTACAATTTTGTATTATATCTCATCCAAATCTAAATCCAAACACTATCCATAGGGTACTTCTACATTTGGGAGCATGGAATTGAGATTTTGAATTTGAACTTGTATAAATTTAGAGAAACATACTACAAAAAATGTATCAAATTTGTTCAAAATTTCAAAGTCAAAATTTAAAATTTATACTCTCAAACATTTTCTAAACAAAAATAGTACTCTCCCTAGAGTTATAGGATTAGCTAGCCACATGCATCACCCCAGAGAATCTCCACATGATCCATCCCCTTTGTGTTGGTTTAATTAATTAATTATTAACAAGTTAGGATCATATCACGCCACACCATCTTCTAATTGTCCTTTTTTTTTTGGGGCGACTTGTCTAAAAAATTTCTACGGTTCTTTAGCTTTTTTCTTTCTTTGCTTTACCTGCAAACTAACATTGCTCGTATAGACTTAGTGGGCTGATAATAATTCTGCTCACTTGGGGCTCAACATTATATATATATATATGGTGCTGGTGCTGGTGCTGATGCGTGCATGCATGCTGGTTTTCTCTTTAATTAGGTCTTCCACCAGGAGGACAGCCTTAAATCTGTTTTTGCTGCATTAGCACATATTTTAATGGCATATATATATATATATATATGCATGCTTGGTGATCAGATAATGTTGTTTATATTAATTAATTACAACTCTAAGAATAGTTATGAGCTAAGAGCCTATGATGATGATCCAAAGCTCCAGTTCTTGAGCAGTTCAACCACTGATCGATCAGAGGTCGACCTTTGAAGAAGCTAGCTTTTTAATTGATTATATATATATATTGATGGTAATAATTAACAACCACGAACCACCAAAATCAGATGACGAATTAATCATGATCAAGTTAGGAGTGGTGATCAACTTTACTCGTATAGGTTGGTATAGGAATTAGGTTCATCACCCCTTTACAGTATATATATATATATGAAGCTCCTTTATTATTATTATTATTAAATATTTACCTAAAGTATCCAAAAATTAATTTTATATTTTAAAAAGTATTCAAGTGTGTTTACCTGCAGGAGGTCCAAACTCGCTAATATATAGTAATTTAATTAACCCAAAAGATATTTTGGTCTCAGATCCATTTACTCATGTTGGTGATTCTTCAATTACGTCTCCTATTCTTACCCGATCTCCTCATTCTTTTTCTTTTTTTAAAGGTAAAGCTGAATGATATTCTATTAAAACTGAAGCTTGCGGAGGAAAGAAAGATAAAACAAGAAGTGAGAAGCCAAGAAAACAGAAGTCCTCGGCTGTCAACAACAGCAAACAAGCAGTAATCTTGCAGTACAGCAGAGCAGCAAGAGCAAATTAAACAGATGTAGCAGGCAATCAAGATGCAGCAGGAGAGCACTGAATTCATCAACCTTCAAGAATTAGTCCCTGCTCACCCTTCCTGCCACCGAGTTTCAACTGGGCTACCAACTACCGGCATCACTAGAATTGAAACAGCAGTTGAGACCTCCCGCCCCTCGTCTGAAAATTGTACCAGCCACTGCTGCTAAACACCCCATAGATTCCGATCATGCTCTGGCTTGAATTACAACCTATAAAACGAAGCTTAGCCTAACAGCAATTCATAACATCCAACTCTTCGATACATCAGCCAATTCAGGAGGCCACGACTACTACTTTCCAGTACAGCTGCTGCAAGTTGCTGGGCAGCTTCTCCAATTCTTCAAGTTGCTGGAGAACAATGTGCCCAAAAATTTGTATTTTTCAGTTTTTCAATATACATGTTGGAAAATTAAAATTTTAATTTTTTTTTAAAAAATTTAATTAAAAATAGGTCCTTAGGTACCTAAAACTACCATACCCAACAATGCAATATAATCTCGAGTGTGATTGTATATTCTTTACATAATACGATTTTAATTTTTGGGACAGCCTTTATTAAAATTAAGTAGTATTATGTGTAATATATGATTGATGATGAATATGGATGGGAACATGATGATGGGAGATGGGAAGCAAAATCATTATTGGCATGAGCCTCATCTGCAATTATTATTTTCCATCAGAGTGTGTGTTGTGTGTGATGATCATATTTTATTTTATTTATTTTTGAAGTATTTATTATTTAATATACCCTCCCCCTCCCCCCCCCAAACCTTTTCATAATTACATTTTATTCCCTTTTAAATTTTAATCATACCACTCCCTAACAAATAAAGCCTATCATTAATCAGAAGTAAATAACTAAAGTTACCAAAAAAAAAAAAAAGATATTGTATTTGTGCCCTTATATTATGCTTTATCTATCCTCTTTTTTTTTTTTTTCAATTTTTACCTTCTTTGGCGTGAAATCTTGAGTTTTGATTCATGTTAAAAGGATAGTTCTCTTGAAATTAGTAAGAGCTACAATTCGAGTGGCAAGCGAGGCAAAGAGGTCTAATGGGCCTTCTTGGAGACCGAAGTGTCCATGAAATATTATATAAGGATATTTTAAAAATTTTAGACATGAGTTATTTGATTTAATTAATATCACTAATTGAAATTTTCAAATAATTTTGTTTAGCATGGTACGGGGGATGTTGTGATGCCTCGATTTTCATACCAATTTTTTTTTTCATATAATCAACATGTATATATAACCACATATCGGTCGCATCAACCATTGATACCATAATACTTAACCTGGCCCGAAAGTGGGTACCAGGTACACAATCATACTTATATATATAATCTTAACAGCGGAAGTCATTCCATAAACATATACATACCATAGCGAACGCACATACCAGGGTACTACCATCCATATATACAAGTCTAATACAAAACCTCTAGGGGAATCAAACCTCCCTAGTACAAAATACTCACCCTGACTACTCAGGGTATCTGCTTCCCTCTATCTTGGAGCTCTATCACCAGGTCTATCTCTATTCCCTAAAATATTTAAATGATTGGGTGAGATACATCTCAGTAAGACAGAATAAATTATTTACAGTGTGTGACAGTATGAGATTCATTATTTCATAACATATAAACATATAAGTGATAGTATCTTTTGAGAAAATATACCATTTCCAATTTTACAATCATATAGATATACAACTCAAGCTTTCCTAAGCTTTTACTTTCATTTCAAAAACCATTCCTTCGTAACCCGGGTTTACCGGCGAAGTTCCTGAGAATAGGGAAGCTTACCCACCCATACAAGTAGCTTCCATCTACCCTGATATCGTTTGTAGCCTAGCCCGATTAACTCGGGTTCAGCTACAACTGAAACTTGTAAGAACACTCACCTCACTTAGTAGGCCCTCAGGCGTTGTGTTTTACTTCGCTTTAATTATTTATTAACTCACGTGTTGACTTTGGTGTGATCCCAAGAGGGAGTGAATTGGGTTTTAAAAACTTTTCAACTAAATTAAACATTTACACCAATTCACCATATATCATATCTCATTCAATATTAAACGCTTGTATGAAAAAGGATTAAGCTAATCAGTTCATGCATACATGCGTATCTCATGCAAAGTAAATGTGTGCATACAACTAAATAAAATAATAAATAAATAAATAGGCACACACATACTGAATTTAAAGTGCAGCAATTTAAATGAGATAGGGAGAGAGAGAGACACAAGATTTGTTATCGAGGTTTAGTCAAGCCAGCCTATGTCCCAGCCTTGGGCATACCCCCCAAGGATTCCACTAACCCTGCTCACTTAACCAAATGGGAGCAGAAGCCATTTACATCTTCTCCTTACAGGGTGAGAAAAACCCCAATTCAATTACTAGGTTGGGCCAAACTAGTCTCACTTTTGGGGTTAAGACTCCCTAGTTCAATTTTCGGGCTGAACCTAACCGGTCTCATTTACGGGACTGAGACTCCCCAGTTCAATTTACGGGATGAACCCAACCATTATATGGAAAATATTTGTGTACATGAAAATGCTTTTGAAAATACAATCTAAGATGCACACGTTTAAGTTCAAATAAATACACTCTAATATGATATGCAATAATGATCAGTAAAGTAAGGGTGCTTATCTTAATAATATTTTGCAATCTTTGAAAAAAAATGTATATAATAAAGATCTTCAAAGATTTAAACCCTACAAAAGATTTTATCCAAATAATATTTTTCAAGAACGAACCGGAGAATCTAGGGTTTTAGTTTCAAATGATTTTGCACAACAAAACAAAATACAAGCATTTAAAAACTATATGTGCAAATCAAAATGCATGCCCAAATTAAAATGTTCTCTTCAAAAATATTTTCAAAATAATGAGTGGAAGAGAACAGAGAGTATAAAATATAACCCCATAAAAGATTTTGCAATAAAAACAAGTTTTTGGGGAACTTTGATTAGGATAAAAACTAGAGAGAAAATGAGCTAATCAAAGTTGCTAATCTTGGATTATGAAGGGATATATATAGACTTAGGGAAATTTTTTACCATTGGGGACACGCTGGGAATTATTAAAAATATTTTAAATGAGTTTAGGAAATTAATCAGGTTTTAACCACAATTTACCTTGGTAAAATTTAAGTGACCCGAGAGGATTCAAGGTGGTCGAACTTTAGTTCGGTCAGCCAAATAGACTCAGCCCAAAAATTATTCTCTAAAGGTTCGGGTGCCCAAAGTCAGGGTCGGTTGACTGAACAAAAGATAGAAACTTTCCGTCCGCGGTTCAGGTTCCCGAAGTTAAGTTCAGTTAATCGAACTAGACAATTCGATCGCCCAAGGCATATTTGAACGTGGGGTTTGGGCGCCCGGGTTGGTGAAAAGGTATCTAACATGAGTTTGGTCACCTGAGGACGCTCAGTTCAAATTGGTTTGGTCGCCCGAACCAAGTCACACTTTTGATAGGACAGCAGTTCGGTAGCCCGAGGCAGTTTGAACTACCAGGTTCGGTCGCCCGAAAGTCATCTGATTTTTACGTAAGGTCATTTTATTTACACTAAAATTTTCCTAATAATATAAGAACTATGTTAGGGCTTTGTGCACTTAAGTGTGGGAACCTAAGGTATATCTAAGGCCAAAAACTTGGCGTTGGTCGACCTTGGGTCGACCGAAGAGTCCCTAAGGTCATTTGGTTCCCTATGGTCAATCTATGGTCATCTGAGCATTCAAAACATATCATGTAAGATGTATGCATTATTACAGACCAAATAATAAAAATAATTGCAACACAAATTAAAATCAAATTGTCTTCTTCTCTAGCTCTTCATTTTCAATGGAATTCACTAGGAGTGTGTGAGTTTTATGTCCTTGTTGGCTTTCATTTTTCGATATCTTATGTTCGTGCTGAAATGATAACCTGTTCAAACACTAGATACACACATAAGATACTGATGGTTTGTTAGTATCAAAATAGAGATTGGACTCAAAAAGCCAACATCACGCTATTTCATTTCTTATTTTCATTCTTGTTTCCATTTCCATTTTCATTTCATTTCCACTTCCTTTTCATTTCCGTTTTCATTTACTTTTCATTTCCATTTCCATATTTAGCTCATGAGTGTCACTACAACAGATACATCCATGTTGTACTCATGATTGCCCTGAGGATAGAGCTCCACGTCATGCTTCCCCCTATGAATAGGGTTGTGTGGCCTGAAGGCTGGACCTAACCTCGAATGGCTGACCCGGATAGGTCAAATATCATCATATATCTCATATCTGTAGTACGAATGGCAGGCCAAAAGCCCTAATCTAGACTCAGGGAGCACACCAACTCTACTATATAACTCAATCGACTGTCACGCCACACGCTCCATGAGTCTATGTGGTTGCACTAACACCACTAGCAATGGTATCGTGGTCTCAATATCACAACCCATCATTAGGGTTTCCCTATCCATCCATCAGAGTTATCACTGCCATATACCAACAATCATTATGTGGTATTGACATTTTATCAATCACATGTTTGTATTCCCCTTTCTGAATTTCACATTTCATTTTTTACAATTTAATATTCATATTGCAGAATTAACGGTGCAATATTTTCATTTCACATATTCACATTTCCCATAATCATATTTCACACTTTCATATTGTAGAATTAACATTGCAATATTTTCATTTCACATATTCAGATTTCCCATAATCATATTTCTCATATTCACATTTCAATATTAGTATTGCAAAATTTTACATTGCAATAATTCACATTTCTCATATTCACATTTCAATATCAGTATTCTCAACACATTTCATCATTTCAATGATGATTCATCAGTTCAAAATTCATTTCATCTCGTAATAACATATATTTCATTTCATGTAATTTAGTGTTTCTCAATACACATTTCCCTGTTTCACTTTTCATCATTTCTCAAAAGATACATATTCCAGTGTATTTCATTTTCATCATTTTTCCACATTTCAAATCTCATCAAAATAATTCTCATTTAACATTTCCTAAGTTTTGTATACTATAAATTAACTTAAAAACTCTAAAATACACCACTTACCCCGGTTTTGGGATGGTGCTTCAGATCCTCAACTTAAAAATCTGCTCCACGTAGGCTATAGAGAATCTTCTCAAAAATCCCGTGGCGGTTCTTGATCGTCAATCTGGTCTTAAATGAAGCCGGAATTGAAGAAAGAAAGAGAGGGGTTCGTAGGTTGCATGAGAGAGGGAGAGAGAGAAAGAGAGGGAGAGAGTGAATTTATGTGGTTAAATGAAAAAACACTCGCGGGACTTTGATATATGCCCACTGCAGAGAAAATTGTTGCCAGTTTTTTCTGACTCTCAGAAAACCGTCACCAGTTTTCTATTTAACCGGCCCAGAAATTACTGTTTACTCATAAGTGACCCGCGAAAAAACCTCAAAACCATCGCCGGTTTTCTCCTTCCTTAGCTAAAAATCCCTTTTTCCTAATTTTTTATTATTATTATTTCATTTTCCAGGTCTCTAAAGATGTTGTAGAAGTCTTGGGTAGGTCAGCACATTACCGAAAAATATAAACATATTGTGCTCGCATTCATCTTTTTTTTTTTTTTTGCTTTGTTTTTTTTTTTAGCTTTGTGTGTATATAATCATACACGTCATATGTGTAACTTATGACTTAATTTCATTGTGTCCTTCTAAGGATCATCGTAATTGCAATATAATGTTGCTCATTTAACCTTTTCAATCGAACAAATTTCTCTTAAAAGATTTCAACTTTGGCATCTCATAAGGGTCAAGAAGTAAAGCAATGCAATTAAGGCAAACATGTTCAGTTATGTGTAAGTAAATCCAACCCTAGATTTAAAATTAAGTACAGATTTAGAGGTCATCTTACTTATGAGTTGCCATTAATTTATTGCATTAAAAATTATTTAAAATTCAAGAAACATTAAAAAAAAAATGAAGGACTTCACTTTCATTTTTGGCTATGGAAAAAAGTGCACGTTAAAGAATATAAAAAAATTATTAAATCATGAATGAATATTTTATACAACCTTGGATTTTTTAAAAGGTAATCATTCTTGAATAAATTAATGCTTTTCATATAGTTTTTAATATAAAGATAAAATAAAATACATGAATAATTATTATTTTTTCTTTTCCTTTTTATCTCAATTAAATTCTTGATCACCCAAAAACTAAGCTTGGTGAGGTGCAAGGGCGTTTCTCAATCGAAAAAGGAGACTGAAAATTAAACCTTCCATAATCTTTAGCTAGTTGTGATTCGAAGTGAATATCTATGTGCTTGTTTTAAAAATCTATATTCTTGGTAATTTTTATGAGAGAATAAAAAATGCAATCTAATTAACAACTAATTACTTAAATAATTGAGATTGATGTTCCTATAGTATAGCTTAAAAAAGATAAACTACCATGACGATGAAAATCTAGGTCAAGTAACAAGACGGTGTGATGGATTGAAAAGGGAAATGCTTAGGGACTATATAGTGTCATTAATTTATGCCTTTTTTTGTATTTTTATTTCCTGAAGAAATATACAATGACAACACGTTCATTTATGCGGGTAGTTTTTTTATTTTTACTGTCAATTTTTTGTTGATTTCGAGAAAATTGAAAATTAAAATTTATAATTTTCATTTATTTTGACAACTTATTGTTCTTAGATTAATATCCAATTTTTTTTTAAAAATAATTAAGTCACTTAAAAATTATTTTTACTATTTATCAATTTTTATGTACTGTAAAATTATTGGTGTATCATTAAAAAGTGATTTTTGAAATATAATAATTTATTTAAATATTTATAATGATTTTATTTTATTTTTAATTTGCATTTTTTTATATTTTTATTATTTTAATCATATTTTAGTTTGTAATTCTATTCAAAGACATAAATGAGCATGGCTCAATCA